>NC_025993.2:13629032-13895055 GCF_000442705.2 Elaeis guineensis | reverse complement strand
TAAAAATTTTCACGGATCGGATCAGGTCGGACCGAGTTGGGTCAAAATTTAATAAATTTAGACTCGATCCGAAAAGTGAAACGGATCCAATTTTAGAACCCGATCCGGATCCATGGATCCTTCAAAATAGTTCAGGTCGGGTCTATGCGGATCGGATCGGATCGGATCATGGGTCAATCTGACCCATTTGCAACCTTATTTTCAATGTACATGTGGTAGAGACTCGACAAAGAGTATGCGAAGAAAAATCTGATCTGATGGCTCTCGTATCTTGTACCTCTTGAGATTTGACATTTCGAGATTCAGTCCATATTAAATCCACAGCAAGGTTCAGGATGAAAAATGAAGTCCAACGAGTCCAAAAATAATCCAATCGGAGTCTAAACGGAGAAAATACACACAAAACAAGATCGAAATGGATGGCACAATGCATGAGGCAGCGGCAGCCGACGGTGAGCCGACGAAGGCCGACAGTGGTATCGTCAGGCCCGGCATAGGCGCACGCATGGTCCCTTGCGGGTGCGCTCACGACCGGCCCAACATAAGGGCGGGCTCAGTGCGGGTGCACGCGCGGGCCAACCCAGCGCTCGCACAGTCCATCATGGACCACAGAGCGCTGGGCGGTCCATGGGACTGGCGTGGATCGAAAACACGCGATCCACACATGGTTCAGATGGTTTTTTACCGATCCAACAGTTCAAATCGCAGTCGATCATGATCGAACGATTGAGATTGATTTCGAGTTTGATCAGGCATGATTAGAGACTGTTTTGCATGATTGGATGGCTCTGTTACGAGCCGATCATGATTGAACGGCCACAGATGATTCTAAGCTTGATTGGGAGTACTCTATTTCTAGTCTAACAGTATTTTGGAGTTTTTAGAATCTATATAACTCTGTTTGATGAGCCGTCAGTTGCGTTGGAAAGCTGGTGATGTCTTAGAGGTGTAAAAAAGCTTCAACAAAGATTTCAAAGAACGTTTATGAAGATTTTGAGATTTTTAGTGGAAGACTCTTATACAAGGTTGAGTGGTGAATTCTTCTTGTATTGATTTTATTTTATTCTCTCATAGTGAAGTTTACACATCTCGTGGAGATCGACTTTAGATCGATCCACGTATTTATATTATATTTTTATTTTATTTCTTCTTTCTTCCTGCTGCACTATGTGGTATCGGATCCTGATGCAACATGCCTTAAGTTTTTTCATATGATGGTGGTTTAATCTCACCTTTATCTTAGATAGTTGTGGATTTAAGCTAGGTAGTAGTGCGACTAAATAACTTTTGTAGTTACAATTGAAAATAGCACTAATAAATTTCTTGTAATAGTCTTCTTTTTTGCAACCAAAAAAATTTCGTAGCTACAATTAGAAATAGCAACCAAGAACTTCATCGCAATAGTCTTATTTGTTGCAACCAAATAAGTTTTGTAGCTACAATACGAAATAGCGACCACAAATTCCTCGCAATAGACTAGTCTATCACGATCAATAATTTTTGTAGCTATAGTTTGAAAATTGTGACCAGTAGTTCCTCATAATAGGATTAACTATTGCGACCAAATAAATTTAGTAGTTATAACTACCAATAACAACCAATAAATTATTCGCAATAGCGTATCTATTATGACTAAGCAATATTTGTCGCTACATTAAAAAAAATAACGACCAATTTGCTCGCAATTGATACTAATTCTAAGTGCATCTTTGTTTGGTCACAATTTTCGTCGCTATAACTAGTTGCTCGTAAAAATTGGTCGTTATAGAGAGGATTTGTTGTAGTGAGGTATTAGTACTATTGTCTCTTGCTTTTAGTAGTATTTCTCTATGCTCGTAAAAATCTATATACTTGTAGTGTATGAGTTATGGGATGCATTACAATAAAAATATGACAAGGAAAATGTGGGTCTAGAATATACATTATGCTTTTAGAGTATAAGATGGCTGATAAAAAACCATTTGTAAAATAAACTCATGAAGAAGAAGCATTGGTTCATAATAAGAGCCAAAAGGAATCAATCTGATTAAAAATTTTAGAAACTACAGTTAATATTAAATTACCTCTTAAGTGAAAACCTTTTATCTTATCATTAAAAAATAAAACAATTTCTAACTATCAAAGATTTGATAATTTCACTTAAATAGAAAAAAAATATAGAGAAAAAGATAAATTGTCTGATGATTTCCAATGCAAGCTAATTAAATCTAGTAGACAGAAAGAAAGATAACAAATTAAGGAATCAAAACTAAGAAAATATAATAATTTTAAGCTACAATTAAAATAATAAAATAAAATAAAATAAGAGATGCTATTATATTTGTAGTAAATTAGAGCACTTTGCAAGAAATTGTAACTATTAAAAGGATAAACTCTTAAAGAGTCGAAAAGATTGGTAAGGTCTATGGGTGGATAATTTATCCATATTTTTTTCTATATTGGAAATTAGCTCCGAAATCCACTACCCATTTTTTTTTCGTTGCTATTTGGGATAACTTGCTAAGATATTTCTATATTCTTCAAAATTTTTTATTATATAAATATTATATATTATATTATATTATATTATATTATGTATATAATAATCATATAATAACATATGATATATTATGTTATATTAAATTATAATATTATAATTATATATATATATTATATTATATTATATTATTCTTTAATATAATATATATTATGCCTATATATTATGAGTCTAAGACTGAAATTGAATCAGATATGGATCGGATATACTAGCATATCCATATCCATATTTATTTTGTTTGACGAATATACATTTGGATATGGATATCATTTGGATACAAAAATTCAAATCTATATTTATTTTAAACAGGTATAGATACAATTCTGATATTTGAAGTATGGATATAATAATATATATAATTTAGATAATTAATTTTTATAACTATAGAATCAAAGATATTACTAAATAGATAATAAAGTAAGTTAATAACATGTCTATATAGTTGTATATTTTTTCTTAAAAATTAATAAGTGCTATTAAAAATTATATAGAGCTATATGTATATTCAGATATTTGGATACAGATTGGATAGGATCTATCCATATCCATATCCATTTTTCTTTGATGATATGAATATGAATATGGATATTAGTCAAATCCTCAAATTTCTGTCTATATTCGGATTTATTTAGATATGAAAATAGATTCGGATGGATAATATCCACATCACTTTATCCTTATTCTTCTTTATGCTATCATGAGAAAATAAGTTATCCATATAGAGAAGTATAAGAACATGGGGTAGGTTGGTCAATGAAAAAATTGATCAATTTTTTCAAGGTATTTACCCACTAAAGAATGACTCCTAAGATAAATTTAGTATATCAATCCACTAATGGATTAATACAGATACTAATGTACAGGCATATATAATAAATCCATGTTCTTCACTTATTAGGCCTTTAATGAAAAAACTATGATGATAGAAAATTCTAGTGTTATACAAGTGAGAGATGGAGGAAGAGTAGATTTGATGCTAATATTTGGCAAAATTCTCACTCTTCACAAAGTGCAGTATATATCAAAAGTTAGGAAGAATCTTATTAGTAGTTCTTCATTAATAAGAGATGATTATAAAATGATATTTGAGTCAAATAAAATTATTTTAACCAAAAATCATATTTTTATTGGAAGGATTATTGTATTTGGTGGATTACTTAAAATGAATGCAACAAAAGATGAAAGTAATAAAATCAGCTCTTTTATTAACAATATTGTGTCCTCTGATTTGTGGTATGACAGATTTGATCATGTAAATAAACTATCATAATATTAAGACAATTATGAATTTATATTTGATTCCTCAATATAATATTCATACAAATTAAAATATAAGAAGTGTACAATTTAAGCAACCGAGAAAATTATTAAAAATGGTATTAAAAAAACTAAATGTTTAGAATTAATACGTAGCGATATATGAAACTTAATTTTATTACTTTATTAGGTGATTTCTCTAAATACTGTTATATATATATCTCATTAGAATAAAAGAAGAAACTTCTTAAATTGGATAGAAGAGAAGAATATACCTCCAATGAGCTTAATAATTTTTGTAAAACAAATTATATTATTCATAAAATTTTCATGTATTATCCATTTAAGTTTAATAAAGTAGCTAAGAGAAAGGATAGAGCTTTGATTTTTTTTTGTGATTGAAATGGAGGCAAAGCCACCTAGATATTGGATAAGAATAGAACTTTGATTAATATGATTGACTGTATGATTACTAGTTTTGGGCATTTGACAATTTATGGGAAGGAACTCTTTTTTCAATTTGTGATATTTTTAATAGGGTTGCCTTGAGGGTGCTAACCTAACATAGGGGGTGGTTAGCTCTTTTAAGGCCTATAACATTGATTCAGATCGGCCCACTCTAAAGGCTTTTAGATATTTGAGAATATAAATTTAGTCCGGACTGATTTTTTCTAATCTTACTAGTATAATTTATTAAATCCATGAGATTTTAGGCCTAGTTATCTAAACAAGTCCTCAGTTTTAATTCTTAAAGTTGGTTCTACGAGGACAATAGTATAATGACAATTTAATGATACCCTCTAATAGAGGGTGACAGCAAATGCAAATATGCAAAAGAATTTGATCTAAGGGGTAAGCATGCAAATTACAAAAGTTGGCAAGAATAAAGATGTAATTGGGTATTTTGCATATATATATATATATATATATATATATATATATATATATATATATATATATATATATATATATATATATATATAATGCAAAGATTCCTTTTATTTTTTGGGTATTTTTAATATAGAGTTGGGCATTGTCTAATCCATGTAAGGCTTTCGTGAATATTATCTCTCGTATTAGATTTGAACTCTCTTAACTTATGTACACCATCATAATCAAACTATTATCTTAGAAAAGAATATTGATAGAATATTGATACCATCTTACATAATTTTTTAGAAACTTTTTATGGTTGGCCAATAATTCCACTCCAGGAAACCACATAACAGGATGCATGGTGAAAATGTAAAGATACTTGCATATTGCATCTAATCTTTAAATGGTGACTCTCGGATTGAGTCTTGGTTTTGAATGTATTTTCTGATGAATATTGAGGAGCGAAGATAAAGGGCAGGCACCATCATAACAATTTGCATGCAATAATTTTTAGATACTAACTTTTGATAACTTAGATAATTTTACCCTCATATCCAAGAATGTTGGATCCTGAATTTTGTTTTCTAGGAAATCAGAAATTTTGAATGTTGTTTTCTCAATTCCACAAATTGGAGAAGCTTAAAAGCCTTTCGGTAGACTTTAATTTTAATATTTGATGTAATAATTTCAAGCTTAAACTCATCCATTATCTCTTGCATATGCGAGACAAAAATGAAAAAAGAGCATATCAATTCACATTGATCAAATAGGGAGACAGGGTTGAGGCAGGAGGCAGACATGTTCCTGTTTTTCTTTCTCTTCTCTTCGTTTCCCTATTCGGACTTTAAACAAATGTTTTCTTTAGTGGCCATGCATGAACCACAAGTCATCCAAGATTGAAAAACTCACCCCAATGGGGAAGAGAGAGGAGGAGAGAATCACAAAAAAATATTCATTGCAATAGTGATATCATGTCAAATTTGTAACAAATCAACGAAAATTTTTATATTTCATCGATTGTCATGTATTACATCGATTTTCATGAATAATATTCCACACTATTCATATATTTTATTTATTTTTAATATTTTATTAATTTATTATAACGGTGACATAATTAATGCCAGCATTGCAATGAATATTTTCTCGAGGGTCATCAGGTTAGCCTCCAAGTTGATAGATTAATGATACAATAACAAGTTTAGATCTTTACTCAATTGGAAACATATACTGAGGTCAAAGAATGGCCACGAGGAAATGGTGGTTCCAAGGCTAGTGTCTTTTACGATCTTTTATTGGTGGTTCACAGGCTCTCCAGTGCCAATACAGTCCCATCTCTATTAATGAGGTTTTTTTAAATAAAGGCACACATCCAAACGACCATGAGAGCCCGCTAGGTTAGCGAAAATTGAGCGCATCAAAATCCATGCTCAGATCTAATTGATGTATGCCCAGTCTAAATCCGATCCGGATTTAAGCTCAATAAATAAATAAATATATATATATATATATATATATATATATATATATATATATATATATATATATATATATATATATACACACACGCGCACATGCATATAAATTATAATTTTTTTTTAAATTCTTCCTATATATATTTATATGTATATAAAATCCGTGCATGCATGGCGTGAGCATGGCCGCCAGTTACATGATAAGACAACAACTAACCCACAAGTTTGGATTCTCCGAGCATCTTCATCTGTAAAGATAATTACATCATTCTGGCGCGGCCTCTTCATCGACTCCCCTTCAGCAATCGTTCCTCGGTCCGGTCATCTGGAGATCATGTTGATGACTTCATGATAAGTGATATATTTTTACATTTATTGAAGATATTTTTGATAATTTATGGTGCTAACATCTTCTTAAAAACTCTAATTTCATGAATTTATTGAATTTTCTTAAAAAATAAGTGATTTTAAAAAAAAAATAAAATTAGATATATTTATAAAAAAATAGATATTAATTTAATTGAACAATTTAAGCACCAAAATGAAGAAACATTTTTGAAAAATTTAATGCATATTTTTTCAATTTTTCAGGTGAAAATCGGAGCGAAAATAGAGCTAAAATACCTTAAAAAATAAAAAATATTACCTCCGGTGCACGGTGGACCGATCGGTTGGTTCACAGAGCCAGGGCGCGGTCCACAGGAATAGTTACACGGTCCACAGGCGCGGTTCACAGCGAGAGAAAGATTCTGGGCACAATCCAATGGCTGAGATTCAATCCGACCCAGATCCGACGGTTCAGACTCATTGTCGACTTTGAATAGGACTCTTTTACGCGATTCGACGGTCAGAACTTCATCAGAACCCAGATCCAACAGCTGACATTTGATCCGACTCTGATAAAGATTATAACTCTGATTTTTGAGCAGATCTAGATGGTCCGAAGCTGATCCGACGGTCAAGAATATTCTTAAGGAGATTAATACGATTTCTAAGGGTTTTAGGACTCCTTTTCCTACCAAAAAATTATAAAAAATTTATCTATAAATAGGAGGTCCGAGAATAAGCTTTGGAAGCAGAACAATTGAATAGAAAGTATAAAAAAAATATTTTAAAAAATAAAAATAGTTTTAGGGATCCAAGAGAAAGAAGGAGAAAAGTCGGTTCGCTCTACGGAGTACGACGGAAGATGGAGAGATCATCAACCATCTTCCTGACGAGGCTTGACTGATCAACTTCAGATCCTTGTTACAGTTTTATTTTTATTTTATTTTATTATTTCTTTTAAATTTTTTATACTTGAATTTCAATTTCAATTAATACAAAATTTATTTTTCTGTACTTTAAATTTCTGTCTTTTATTTTTTGCACGTAGATGCTAGGATCTAATTAGTAGATCTTAGTACCAATTTATTTTTATACTTTTTAAATTTTTATTATTTATTTTTTTTATAAGTAGATGCTAGGATCTAGTTAGTAGATCTTAGTACCCGATTTATTTTTCGCACTTTTAATTTTTATTTTCTAACTTAAATTGCTTTCTCCAAATTTTTATTTTTTTTGTAAAATCAAAGATTTCAAATCAAAAATCCTACTTTCTCTGTGAATTCGACCTGACTCACTGCTTTCTATATATTTTTAATTTTTATTGAAGTCAAAATTTGATTAATAATCACGGTGTCCTAACGACAGCATCGCGATCGCATCAATTTTTGGCACCGCTGTCGGGGAAGGCAACAATTTTAATGTTTGATTTTTTTAATTTTCTTGTAAATTTAACTTACTAACTTTTCTATTTTTTTTTATCTTTATGCAGAAAAAAATTTAAAAAATTCAAAAAGAGATAGAAAGCTTCCAAGTTGGTGAGATCAATCCTAACCCTCGCCTTAACTATTTTTTTTAGTATTAATTACTATTTTTTTTAAATTAATCTAAAATTTATCCACATAAACCTAATAAAAATTGCATGATAAGAGTAGAAACTTAATTTTTAGGAGCATTCATCATTGTAGATTTATTTTTTGGTGATCGCTAGAGACAAGATAAGCTTTCAAGTTTTATTAATTTCATGCATCTAATTTAGTTGCATAGAACTCTTTGTTTGAAATTGGTTGTGCATATTCATCTCAAATTAATTTAAGAAAAATATCCATAACAAGATAAGATGGGAATTTCATCACCCTCTTTTGGCCTAAAAATAACCAACCAGCATCCCACATTAACCCTAGCCTAACTACAATCAAGTAGACATTGGCTCTTAGGATCAATTGAGTTCAGTTTGAGTATTGTGGTCAAGTCAAGTGTAAAGTAAGTTCAGACTCACTCCTAAAACTAGTGTCTAAGGCTAAAGGTTACAAAGGCTCTGCCTAAGTGAACTCATGGTTATTTAATTGGTTCCGTTAGCTTACCTAGCCAATTCAATTGGTGCTAAGGCAAGCAACGGGGGGACCCCCACGATCCCATCTCTTACCTGGCTAGTTGAAGGAAGTGAGAACAAACCAAATTTGTATTTAGAATAAGCCACTCTACATCGAACTGTTAGGTCTTAGAAACCCATAGGTGTCTAGGTTTAATTGTTTTCTAACTTGATTGCAATTAACACTTAACCACAACTAATTCTTCTCATCTTACATCTTTAGGTCTAAGATTTTTCTTAAGGATCTCACCCTTAAAACTTTTCTCTTTCTTTCTTTTCTCTTCTTTTTCTCCTCCTTCTTCTTAAAAAAAAAAATCTCAACAACACACATGTTAGGGTTTGCACTAATACATGCACGGTATAATTTTTTCTGACCTAGTTGAACCTAATTCTGAAATTGAACGACTGATCCATGCTAAATATGATAATCAAATGGCTAGAAATTCTAAGAACCACCTAGGCAGATGAAAGAATATTTTATTCCTTCCACCTATAATCCATCGATGTTTCCATCATTCTATGGGATCAAATATTCAGACTCCAGTCCTAAGGCCGATCTGAACCTAATAGCCCAAAGATTAGATAAAATCGACCTTTTTGCCCAGAAATTTGATCAATTCCTAGCATTAGGTCAACAATCTCCTGCACAATACACACCACCACCTAATTATCAGGAGATTTATTTTATCTATGCTAGCCCGGCCCATCATGTGAGCGAATGTTCCACGATTGCACAGTTTTCACCTTTCATTCAAGAACAAGTTCAAGCTGCTCAAGGTTACTCCAAATCTATCAATGATCCATTCTCTAACACATAATTCGGGCTGGAGGAACCATCCTAATTTTTCTTGGAGATCCTAACAAACTCAGGCTCAGATCCAAATTTTTTCTGTGCAGAACTTTCAGAATAGGCTCCAATACAAAAATTATGCCTATAATAGTGGTCAACCTAGTCAGCCTACTCAATCATCTTATTACAATCAGCCGTTATACCTACCTCCTCAACAGACTAATCTAGCTGATGATAGATTAAACCAACTATAATAATTGATCATGATCCAACAGTAATCTCTCGCTAGGCTAGAAGCACAAATAGATCAATTAACTGAATCTACCATGAGGAGAAAACTAGGTCAATTATCAAATGAACCAATATCGAATTTTAGAAATGACCCACCCATCCACCAACTACCTGGACCAAGTCATCAATCCAATGTCCCACCTAAGAATCCCCAATTTGAAAGTGACAATGTAATTTTTGAGCTTAAAAGTGATAGGATTTTTAAGGACTCATACCAAGACCAGGTGAGTGAGGTTAGTACTGATGCTAGCCAAAAAAAAAATTTAGAAGAGGAGATTAGTACTGAAACTAACCTAATAGAAGAACCTGAGCTTAGTACTGATGCTGATCTAAGTGAAGAAAAGAAGAGAATGGATGTGTTACCTAAGATATATCCATCAAGAGTCTCATTTTCTTCAGCCTTAAAAACCAGTCCTTCCACTTTAAAATTACCATCTCCTTCAGAATTAAACTTATCTTTGATCACACTTGAGAATATATGTTTAGAATCAAATGACATCTTTCCAATACCCATTACATTGAACTCAACTCCTAACTCAAAAACTCAATTTATGAGCATTATAGAAGAATAAATAGAAGAAATTCTTAACAAACAAGGGTCCGTAAATGGGTTTATGAATTATCTTTTTAAAATTAAAAATGAGGATGTGAAATACTTTCTGAAGATTGGCAACAAACTATTGAAATTTATTATAGACCATCTTTCTGAGATTGACAATCCAAAACCATTGAAATTTGTCAATCTAATATTTGACACGGGATAGGTGAGAGAATCAGCATGGTCTGGCTGAAGACGGTAAACTTAGCACTTCCTGGGAGGCAACCCAGTTTTCAGTTTTTAAGTTTTTAATTTTTAATTTTGTACTTTTTGCTATCTTTTGTATTTTATTTAGGTCAATCAAGTCTTACTTAGTGTCTTTTGTAGGGATCTGATAATAATCTTGGCTAAGTTGGGGGAAGAATCAGTTTTAAAAAGACTTATGGATCAGGTGATATCTCTCCTTTTCTTTCTCTTTACATGCACTGTTCATATTTTCTACTCCATTGAGGACAATGTTGATTAAGTTGGAGGGGAGAATAAAATTTTTTAAGTCCTCAAGTAAGTTAGTATTTAGTATTTAAGTATCTGATTACACTTAAGAATCGAGTTAAATCAAGTATTTTAAAAAAAAAAAATTAATGTACAGATCAGAGAGTTTGTGAGATATTGAGGGATCAAATATTAAGAAAACTCAATAAAGAGTTAAGTTTAGAACTTAAATAGTTTTCTTTGAGTATTTATAAATTTTTCTACCAGCATCAAAGAGGAGTTTACTTTTTATGGATTTGTGTAGAGTAATTATATGTTTCTTCATATATTTAAAAAAATAAAAATAATAAAAATAAGTTTTCAAGTACTTCATGTTGAGTAATCGGGCCTCTTTGCCTAAGCAAGTATTGAGTTTCGCATCAAAAGGTATGAAAGGTAAAGAAGCTTTATTGTAAAGTTAGTTTTAACTCGTAGCCTGTTTGATTCGAGCAAGTAGGTTCGAGGGGTTTTTTATACCTAGTGCCCTAAAGCCATCTGGTTTGGGAGTCATTGACTGAAAACTCATTACATGGATCAAACAGAAAGCTTAAGGGGTTAAGACACTCAATAGCGGTATAATATTAAAAAAAAATAAAAAAATAAATAAATGAAGGATAGAAGTAATAATATACTTGTCCATATGAAGGTTAATGATTTGGAGATAAAGGTAGGGATAATTTGAAAAAGTTCAGAAAAGATTTGGTGCTCTTAGTTTAACTCTTATATTGACTAGTATTAATACCCCAATGACATACCTCATTTACACTTTACGGAACATCAGTGGCCTTTTTGAAAAATTATTTGGTGAAATTTGAGATTTTAAGTTTAAAGGTACTTGATTATAAATTCTTTCTTTACTCGAGGACGAGCAAAGTTCAAGTTGGAGAGTGTGATAAGTGATATATTTTTATATTTATTTAAGATATTTTTGGTAATTTATGGTGCTAACATCTTCTTAAAAATCCTAATTTCATGAATTTATTGAATTTTCTTAAAAAATAAGTGATTTTGAAAAAAATATGAAATTAGATATATTTATAAAAAAATAGATGTTAATTTAATTGAGTAATTTAAGCACCAAAATAAAGAAAAATTTTTGAAAAATTTAATGCATATTTTTTCCAATTTTTCAGGTAAAAATCAGAGCGAAAATGGAGCTAAAATACCTTAAAAAAATAAAAAATATTACCTCCGGTGCACGGTGGACTGGTCAGTCGGTCTACAGAGCCAGGGTGTGGTCCACAGGAATACTTACGTGGTCCACAGGCATGGCTCACAGTGAGAGAAAGATCCTGGGTGCGATCCAACGGCTGAGATTCAATCCGACCCAGATCCGACAGTTCAGACTCGTTGCCGACTTTGAATAGGACTCTTTTGCGCGATACGACAGCCAAAACTTCATCAGAACCCAGATCCAATGGCTGACATTTGATCCGACCCTGATAAGGATTATAACTCTGATTTTTGAGCAGATCTGGATGGTCCGAAGCTGATCCGACGGCCAAAAATATTCCTAAGGAGATTAGTACGATTTTAAAGGTTTTAGGACTCCTTTTCCTACCAAAAAATTATAAAAAATTATCTATAAATAGAGGATCCGGGAATAAGCTTTGAAAGTAGAAAAATTGAGTAGAAAGTATAGAAAAAATATTTTAAAAAATAAAAATAACTTTAGGGATCCAAGGAAAAGAAGGAGAAAGTCAATTCGCTCTACGGAGTACGACGGAAGACGGAGAGGTCATCAACCATCTTTCCGACGAGGCTTGGCTGATCAACTTCAGATCCTTATTACAATTTTATTTTTATTTTATTTTATTATTTCTTTTAAATTCTTTATACTTGAATTTCAATTTTAATTAATGTAAAATTTATTTTTCTGTACTTTAAATTCTTGTCTTTTATTTTTTATACGTAGATGCTAGGATCTAATTAGTAGATCTTAGTACCAATTTATTTTTATACTTTTTAAATTTTTATTATTTATTTTTATTGCAAGTAGATGCTAGGATCTAGTTAGTAGATCTTAGTATCCGATTTATTTTTCGTACTTTTAATTTTTATTTTTCGACTTAAATTGCTTTCTTCAAATTTTTATTTTTTTTTGTAAAGCAAAGATTTCAAATCAAAAATCCTGCTTTTTCTGTGGATTAGACCCGACTCACTACTTTCTATATATTTTTAATTTTTATTGAAGTCGAAATTTGATTGATAATCACGGTGTCCTAACGACAGCATCGCGATCGCATCACTCTAGCAGTAGGCTGATCATTCACTGCCTCTTCAGTCGGTTGGGGTTGTTGGTCGGGAAGGGGCCAACCCGTGGGTCCCTTCGATACTTTTCGAGATACCCTCATCGTATGAGGGCCTTTATTTCATCCTTGAGTTGGATGCATTGCTCGGTGTTGTGACCGTGGCCCTGATGGAATCGACAGTATTTTCTCTGATCGAGGTCCTTTGCCTTCAGAGCGGAGGCCATCGCAGATATTCTGCTCCCTCGATCTCCATCAGTATCTGCACATGAGGAGTAGAGAGAGAGGTGTAGGAGTCATACCTGTGATGCGTCGGTCTCGGACTCCACCGTCGGGATGATCTCAGAGTCCGTCGTCGGGGTGAGAGGTACGACCCTCGCCAGAAGTACAAGCCTCGACGCCCTGACTTGGGCCCAACATCTCGTTGAGAACCTACATCTTGATCGCCAAATCTACGGCTCGATCGCCGACGACACATCGGACTCTTACGAGAACCGTTCTGTCTACACTAACGGAAGGCCAGCGCTGGCGATGAAACCACTCTAAGTTGAAGCCGCACTCCTTCCGTAGTCGACTCTCGATCAACGCGGCTGGCTAACTTGCCGACTTAGCTTCAGCTAAGAAGGATAAAATGTCAATACGTCTGCAGTCGCACTTGCGACATACCGACTTGGTCACGACCGATCGAAGGATATTCGGCTTGCCACCATTTATCATGCATCGCGATGTATCCGCCCGACCAAGGGTCGGACAACGGATATTCGACTTGCGACATATCGACTCGATCATGGCCGGTCGAAGGATATTCGGCTAGCCACCGTCTATCATGCATCCCGACGTACATGCCCAACCAAGGGCCGGACAATGGATATTTGATTTGTCATCGTTATCCTATCTGAATACGTCGGACACTACTCGACTATCAGACTCTACGGAATGATCGTGTCGACATGCTACACCCGACCAAAGGCCAGACAACGGATATTCGACTTGTCATCATTATCCTATCCGAATACATCGGACACTACTCGACTATCAGACTCTACGGAATGATCGTGTCGACATGCTACGCCCGACCAAGGGTCGGACAACGGATATTCGACTTGTCATCGTTATCCTGTCCGAATACGTCGGATACTATTCGACGATCAGATTCTACAGGATGATCATATCGACAAGCTACGTTCGAGAATTGACCAACACCCGACCCGACATGCACGACCGACCAAGATCCGAGTGATGGACGCTCGACCTACGATCGGGACGACTCTCGACTATCGGATCCTACGCTATCTGTATGACAGTTGGGATGCCGGCCTGCGATCGGGGCTTGCTCTGCCCTTAGCAGGGCGCGCGCTATTGACTACTTAGATCGGCTACGCTAGATCCTACCGAACGTCCTAACGAGGTATGTCAGAGCTACGACCTATACTCTTGGGGATGGCCCGGCAAGTCATACACTTTGAGCCGCATGCGAGGAAAAGTTTGAAAAGTCTTTGATTTCATTTAGTTGAAGTGACTTACAAAATTGGGCCAAAGTTCGATTACAAAATTGGGTCGGAGCCCGATTACAAATATCAAAGACGAAACAAAAATAAAAGAATACAAAAATAACAGAGCGGACACTCCGACTATTCGTCGGAGTCAACTTCTTGCACCGGGGATAGTTCAGGAGCAACTGGTGTACCCGCTCAGGTCGGAGTGGGATTAGAGGTTGGAGCCACCTCACCTTCGCAACTCGTTCCATCGGCCCAGGGTCAGCCTCCTCCACAGCCATCGGATCCTCCGGCATTGGGTCGCATCCCCTCTGCAGCTTGGTCCTCCGACCCCGGAGGGATTATGCTGCTCAGATCGAGCTCCGGGTACAGACTCTGAATCGCATCTCGGGCATCCTCGTACCCCACCCGGTAGGAGGCGAAGCTACTCTCGAGAAGCTCCTCCGGTACTCGTCCGAGCCACGAAAGTCCTCCACCGCCCGGCTCAGGCCTCTTTGGCTGACTCTGCCTCGCTTTCGCTATGTCGGCGTCGGCTTGGGCGGAGGACAGGTTCTCCTCGGTCTTAGCCAGATTCTCCAGGCTAACGTGAAGTTGCTCGCGCTCGACCTGAGCTCTCTGACGCAACCATCCCGCTCATGCCGTAGCCGATGAACGAACGGGTCTTGCGCTGGACCTACTCATGAGCCGACTGAAGTTCGACCTCTGAGGTGGCTAGGCTGTTGGTGAGTCGAAAATCTCCTTCTCGAACCTAGCCTCACGGTCGACTGACAGCTTCAGCTAGTCCACCAGTGTCGCTTTCTCGACCTCGACAGTTTCGGCCTGTTCTTCCAGGCTGTCGGATGTCGCCGAACCTCCGGTACCCAACCTCCAGCTCGGACATGTTGTAGATCAGCTGCAAGTAGAAGGCCGGTCGTCAGAAAAATAAAATGATAAAAATAATAATGAAGAAGAAAGAAGAAGAAGAAGAGCTCACCTGGATCATGGTCGGGTAAAAGGAGGAGAGCATCTCGGTCACCGACCGACTCCTCAAGAGCTCCCGATCGTCGGGAGAATGGTTGCCTGACACAACCTCCTGGCCAAGTCGTGGTTGGCGGGCGACGAACCCTCGAAAACCCGAACGTCGGACGAAGCGACGCGGCCCACCGACCTTGAGTCGTCCGCCGGCACCATCGGAGCCTTCTCCCGATCGGTCACCCAGGCCCGAAAATCGAAGAAAGATGGGAAGCTCGAACTCGACTGAGTTCCTCCTAGGGTGCGATGGGAGCCACCGCAGGTCGTTCGGGCTCACATGCTTTGACCCGAACCTCTTCCACAGTCGGGGGCACCGACGTCCCTTCGGCTGCCCCCTCTGCCGCCCCTTCCTCGGACGGTGCCTCGGGTGGCACCACCGACACCGACAGGGCGATGACCGGCTCAAAGCTCGACGCCCGTTCGGTGTCGGCCTGTGCTGCCGCATTCGCAATGTCGGCCGGGGATGATGTCTGAGGCCTCTTGGGGGCCGTGAAGGTCCGGCCCCAGGCGTCGGTCTCTTCCTCCCGCATGTTGCCGAATGTCGCGTCTGTCAATCTTAATTTCGATGGCATGCTGCAATTTCAACAAAAATTAGCGTAAGTCCGAAGATGGATGAAAAAATCGAAAGACGACCGACAGACCGAACAGTACCTAGGCGGGGAATCGAACTCAAACCGGCGTCGTACAGAGCTTGCTCAGTGACGAGCTCTCTCTGCTTCGACACCGACACATCCTTCAGTCGGTGAAAGTCCTCTCGTCTCCAGCCTCCACCTACTATTTTCGTTCGGCTGAGTCCGAGGGTCGCCCCAACGAGAAGGAACCCCCAAGGTTGCGAAGAAGAAGCAAAGAAAAAATGGTTCTTCCACCCGTGGATCGACGATGGAAGACCGGTAATGAACGAAAGATCCTTCCAAAGTTGAAGAACCACCACCCTCGAACTTTCGGATGGGGTCGGAGGATGAAGAACGCCCGGAAGAGAGAGATGCGGGGAAAGGTCGGCAAAAGCCGACACAACAAGGCAAAGCTGATTATTAACCGGACTGAATTCGCACCAGTTGCGCTTGGCAAAGCCCGTAATAATCTAAGACGTTCCGGACGAACTCCGAAATCGGAAAGCGAAGACCTGCCCGAAGGTCCTCGACATAAAAGGCCACCTGGCCGGAGGTGGGTTATTAACCCGATCCTCAGCCCTAGGGGCGAAGAGTTCGAACTGCTCTGGGATACCGTACTGCTCCTTGAGCCATTCGACGTTCGACCCCAAAAGTGAAGAAGCCTCCACCTCCGGAGTCGATCGGGAATCATCGGTCGGGTTCCCCGGCTGACTTCCTCGAGGAGTGGTTCTAGCTATAACGCTAGCCCCAAAAAGGAGAACAAAAAGAAAAGTGCCAAAGGAGAAAGGATGCAAGGAGACAAAAATGAAAAAAACTTCGAGAAGAGCTTTCAAAGGAAGAGGACGGAAACAACTATCTGGAACTGGGGACAACTCGATAGGACCTCAGCGTCAGAAACAGAGCAGCAAAAAGTGAAGTTTTAGATGTAAGTGGCTGCATATATATAAGGCCCTTCGACGGTCGAGATGAAAGCACGCCGAATGAGGATTTTCTGGATGTCGACACGTGGCAGCGCCTGGTCCTTCCTCGATCTGACGGTTCGACGCACCTGTCCCAGATCGAGCCACGTCACCTCCATCCGCGTGAGCAGTTCCGACCCAATAGCCCTCTGACACGTGGCGGAAAAACCGCATCTCAAAATTGATGAACCGACGGCGGTTTGCGTTCCCAATGAGACGGTGGTTTACGTTCCAATGAGACGGCGGTTTGCGTTCCCAATGAGACTCTGACACTGGATCATTCGTTGGTACGTCGTAGAGTCGGAGCATGATGTGATGGAAAATCACTCCTTTCGCCCGAAGCCGACGCCCACGTGGAAACGCAGGCCGACACGACATCAGACTCAGGAGTGGGGGGGCAATTGTTGGGATATATCGATTGACCCCTGTTCGCCGACTTACCCACGGACCGGTCTGACTGATGTCCGACTCTACCCACCGGACCAACGGACGACTCCAACAATGACTCCGACAATGACTGCCGACAATGGCTGCCGACAGTATCCGACCGAAAGTATGCCGGCCAAACAGACCAATACTGCTTTCAACCGACCGAACGGTCGAACCCATATCACCAACGCACTGTCGGGGGTGGCAGCCGACGTCTGACTTCCTCAAGGCACCAGATCAATCAACGGTGTCTTTGAGTCACCACCTGACATCTCGACAGTCGAATATCGATATATAGTCGGCCGACCCGTCCAAATACCGTACAACTGCTATGGGCTGTTGTCCTGCCAAAGACATACGGTACGGCCGCCCTGGGGCATTGTCCTGTCAAGGACATAGATTAATTCCAATGACTTGACAACCCATGGTGATTTGACAGCCCCCTACCTGGCACGCCACATGATGTGGTTACGTGCCAAGAGTGACGGACCTGCCCCCTCCACCGCACGTGAGGTATTGTCCGCTCTGAGACGGCGTGTGTCCGCTACTGGGAACCACAATCGCCGCCTCTCACGGTTTTGCCCCGCAAAAGGCACCTCACGTGGGCAAGGAGGAGCCCGCACTACTTAAGCAGTAGACACTCTTGACTGCAACCGATATGAAACTTTCGAGGCTCGATCTCCCGATGCCCGACCCACAACACAGCCCCCCAAGTCAAGAGGGTCAACTGCGTGTGGGCTGGGGATGGGTTCCCCTACCTGGCGCGCCAAATCTGTTGCGGCCAATCCCCCCGTCGTCCGATCGTCGGGAACGCGCACCTGTAAGAAAAGTCCTCACTGACCGGAGATGCCTCCGGTGGAGACCCTCCGACGGTTAAGTCAGAGAGGAGACTAGGCAACAGTAAAAAATCAGGAGCTCAGCGAGGGAGAGAGAGAGCTAGAGAGCTCAAGAGCTTAAAGGCACTTGAGAGAGCTTACCAAAACTGTTGCCTTACCTCGTTTTATAGTAGAATGCGGTATGGTCCCCATTAATGGTGCAGACAACTGGACAGTTGTCAATCAAATCGCCGTGGGTTGTCAAGTCATTGGAATTAATCCATATCCTTGGCAGGACAATGCCCCAGGACGTCAGGTAGGGGAACCCATCCCCGGCCCACACGCAGTTGACCCTCTTGACTGGGGGGGCTGTATTGTGGGTCGAGCATCGAGAGGTCGAGCCTCGAAAGTTTCATATCGGTTGCAGTTAAGAATGTCCACTGCTTAAGTTGTGCGGGCTCCTCCTTACCCACATGAGGCGTCTTTTGCAGGGCAAAACTGTGAGGGACGGTGATTGTGATTTCTAGTAGCGGGCACACGCCGTCTCAGAGCAGACAATACCTCATGTGCGGTGGAGGGGGACAGATCCGTCACTCTTGGCACGTAACCACATCATCATTAAATCTTTTCACCTATAAATTCCATCCATCTTTCGTGAAATGAGTATGTACTGGGTCTGTGCCCAGCTCTTACAAGTTCCTTACAAAGCTTAACAAAAATGGCATGGCTCTTACTATCCCAGACTGCTTTATCCTTAATTCTCTGTTCATTACTATCATCAATATCTTTCCTTTTATCTTTTATTGTCTTTCAACTTTGTGTCTTTGGAATATGGGATATACTTTGCTGATCACTTGCCATTTTCAGGACTACCAAAATATTTTAAAATTTAACATCAATATAAATGCTGAAAATTTAATGGCAAAAAATATTTGTAGAGAAGGAACAAAGTATTTACAAAAGAATATTTAACGACTAATAACTAGGAGGAATAGAACTATTATAAAAATCAAGACACAGAGAGGTAGGTAGGTACGTATTTCTTAAACCAAAAAAAGAAATTCCTTTATTTCTTCAATTTTTAAGAAATTTTGTTGCTTGTTTCATTTACGTGGACTTCTTTTTTTTTTTTTTTTAATAACTTTTCTTCCACATAGAACTAATTAATGGGACATGATAAATAGCAGTAGTTGTATTCCTCTTTCACAATTCATGAACTAATTAACGTCATTATGGGACCAATTAGGATGCATGGATTTGAGCAAAGCTGCAACTCTTGCTACATGTGGACAAGCTATTGAGGTTCCTAAGCCAAAAATATAGAAGTTCTAATTTGCTGCTAAGATGCTGACTCCTGGTGCGATGATATGGGGCTGTTAAAATGTGAGCCATTAGAGATTGAGAGACTATACAACCAAACCTTTGAAAGGTTCTTCTATGTATTTATAAAAGAGTAGGATTGTTTGAAGTATTAATCTTACAATGAAATTTTAGATGTATTTAATGGTATGCATTTAAGAATTTTTTAGAAAGAAAGTATGAAAGGCCACATGCCCCGTCATATGTTCAATTCAATAATACATGATGACTAGTGGTGAAATAGTGCCTAGAAATCAACCAGGCACTTGGATAAATAAATTAGTTTATTTTAAAGTTGAAGGATATTGGGATGTGACTATTCGTCACTGATACAGGGCACCTTACAATAGCAACATGTGATCAATATATTTTGGATAAATTATGTTTTAGATCTTTGAACTAAGTTGAATTTTTTTAAATGATCCATAAATTAAAAATCCTAAACTTTAGCTCTCAAACTATCTGAACCGATTTAATATTACCTTCAAATACTATTCTGATGGTTTTTTCTCATCAAAATCTGATGCGGCAAAGTTCGATGTCCTTATGGAGTATCCCTTGCTTGTATGAATAAGCCATGTTATCTTTTTAATTCTTCCTTATTTTAAGCCACGTCATATTCTTCTTTCCCAAATACCGAAATCCCTAATATCTCTTCTTCTCCAAATCTTTATCTTCTTCCTCAAATCTCTCATCTCTAATCTCTCATCTTCTCATTCTCAAAATTCCAATGGAAAGAACCAAGCAAAGAAATCGATGCCGGCTCAACGAGAGGTGTTGGAAGGAGGTAATGGGAAATGAATGGAGGAGAGAACCAAGCAAAGAAGGAGGATGGAGCCATGAAGGGAAAGAGATTTTTCTTTCTTTCTTCTTTTTCCATTGGAGTTTTGGGGATAAGAAAAAGAGAGATAGGAGATGAGAGATTTGAAAAAGGATGGGTAGAGAGAGTTCAGTGAGATGGAAAAGTGAGAAATAAAGAAAAAATGAGAGTGAGAGAGGAGGAGAATGGGCTCGGCCATGGAGGGAAGTGTTTCCTTCTTTTTCTTATTTTTCTATTGGGATTTTGGAAATGAGAAGAGAGAAAGGAGATGAGAAATTTCGAGCAGAAGATGAAGATTTGAGGAAGAAGATGGAGATTTGGGAAGATAGACATTAGAGATTTTGACATTTGAGGAAGAAAAAGATGACATGGTTTAAAATAAGGAAGAATAAGATGTCGTGGTTTGACCATGCAAGCAAATGATATTCTACATAAGCATCAGATTTTGTCAAATCAGATTTTAGTGAGAAAAAATCATCGAAATCAAACATGAGAGCAATATTAAACTAATTTAGATAGTTAAAGAACTAAAGTAGAAAATATTTAAGAAAATCTGACTTAGTTGGAGGACATGGAACATAATTTATCCTATATTTTTCTACAAGAAAAAGTATGTGGCTAAGGTGAGGATGAGAAATTGCCGTGGATTCTACTGATCCTAGTTGGAAAACGGGATGAAACTACTCCATTATAATAGAATATATTGCAAAACTATGGTACTTTCCTACATCTAGATCTCCAAAGCTATGCTAGAGAAGATTGGCAGCAAAAAAGGCATAGTGAGGGATGGAACAGAGAAAACTTACCGTGTATTTCACTAGCAATGCCGCTTGAAAAGGGAATGAATGCAAAGCCAAGAGGGTTAGTACTTGATTTCAAATAGGAGAAGAAGAGAAGTGCAAAGCTGTACTTTGTTTTAGAAGATTTTGATCAAAATAGAAGAGATCGAAAGAAAAGAGACATTGGGAAGAGAAAAATCGAGTCTATGAGAAATGGAAGATGGCCAACTTTACGTAAATCATGTTTTAGAGAATTCTTAACGTAGTTTAAAATTATTTTTGGGTTATCACCAAATACTCAAAAATTTATTTTTAAATCAAAAATTAATTTTGACGAACATAAACGTTCTCCCAAACATGCACTATGTCTTGAGCCGGACACCATTTATAATATAACTTTTGTTATATATGCATGCAAAATATTATATATCAAAAAAAGAGACAAACATAATAATATTAAATGAAAAATTTTCAACAATTTTAGAGTTCGATACTATTTTTATTTACTGTTATTTTTATGGCATCCTCATTTGATTAAATCTTTGCAAAATTAGAAAGTGTTTTAATAGAATTTTTGCTGTAAGCAATGCCAAATGTGCTATTGGCTGGCCCTTTATAGATTTCTTTTTTTTTTTCTTTTTTTTTTATATATTTTGTTGTTGAACATCCTAATCTTGGTAAGAAAACTACTATCTTGACCACTGGAGATTCAACAATATAATACAACTACCATCAATATAGAAGCTGACATAAAAAAAATTATTTATCATGGTAGAATTGTTTCTTCACTTTTTGGTACTCTTTATAATATATTTTGTACCACTTATATTATACATCAGTATACTATTTTATGGAACAGCGACAACTTTTTATTGACATATATGAAAAATGCTTCTAATTTAGACTCTATCCAGCATTTTATAATCCTTTGATAGAGTTGATGATCTAATGTATAATTGAGGCATATATAGGATAGTTATTATAGTAGCATATAATAAATTTGCACCGCTAATAAGTTACTATAAGTCTTTAGCTAAATGGCTAGTGAAACATCACCATGTCTCTATGCAAACTAGCATTTAATTTCAAAAAAATTATCAGAGGAGTATATATTGTTTTATTAAGATAGAACAAGTCAATAAATCATAACATCTTGATATTCTCTATATTTTTTTTAAAAAATCTAAGAGTTTCTAATCCACCTAGCCTCCTCATCATGCTCACTCTCATCCGATCATTGCGAACGTCCCATCCAGCATATGATATGTTTCCTATTTACATGCACGAACATGCATAAATTCAATCATCCCATGTATTTCTGTTGAAGGTATTAGTACTATTGTCTCTTGCTTTTAGTAGTATTTCTCTGTGCTCGTAAAAATCTATATACTTGCAGTGTATGAGTTATGGGATGCATTACAATAAAAATATGACAAGGAAAATATGGGTCTAGAATATACATTATGCTTTTAGAGTATAAGATGGCTGATAAAAAATCATTCGTAAAACAAACTGTTATAGCCCAAACCCATTACAGCCCACAAAAGCCCAAAACGAAAAAAAAAAAACCAGAGGAATTCAAAATCGGGAAGAAGACTCCCGATGGGAGTCTCCTTCTCCGACGAAATCTGGGTGGAATCAGGACTCCTAGGACCCCTCGAAGTCCTAGGGTCCTCTATAAGAAGACTCCTTCCCCTTGAGACCGAAGATCGGCCTCCTCCCTCTCTCTTTCTCTCCGTTTTTCCCGAAGAAGAGCTGCGGGCACAGTTGGGTTTCTCGCCGTGTTTTCTCTCCGACGAAGTCACCGGAGGTCAAGGTAAGTTTTCCTCCTTTTCCTCCCTTCCTTCCTCTTTCCCCCGTGCGTTTGTGCGCGGTGGCCGGCGACGAGTGTCGCCGATCTATCGATGGGAAAGAGACTCTGTTTTTGAGTCTCTTTTCCTTGAAATCTCCGGCGCCGGCGATCGAAATTGATCGCCGGCCATGTTTCCTCCGTGACCGGAGGAGTGGCCCCGTCGGCCGCCGGCCTCCGCGTGGCGGCCGCGGCCCGAACGGCCGATCAAGGCCTGAGGACCAAGAGTCCTCTGTTCCGGTGCGGGAAGAAGAAGAAGAAGAAGAAAAAAAAGAAAAAGAAGAAAAGGAAAAGAAAGGAAAAGAAAAAAAGAAGAAAAAGAAGAAAAGGAAAAGAAAAGAAGAAAAAGAAGAAAAAAAAAAGAAAAAAAAAAGAAAGAGAAGGGGCGGAGAGAGAGAAACTCTCTCTCTAGATTTTAGGATTATGGAATTAATTAATTAAAAAAAATAAAAATAAAAAATAAAATTAGGATGTCCATGGATTAATTCGAAAACCGGGATGCTGTCGACAAATTGATCCTAGTAGGGATATTAGATTTTAATAATTTAGTTATTTTTAATTCGATGAAATTTTGATTTAAAATATGATATTTGACGTATCAGGTTCTGAGAAGGATTTTCGAGATCCCTAGAATTTTAGTTTGGACTTTCTTTTGAGGTAAGTAGTGTTTACTTTTACTGAATTTATCTGATAAATTATGGATTAAATAAATTTATGCATGTTTGTGATTGAAATTATTCACTGAAATAATTGTTAGAATTATTTATGATGAAAGTTAATTATAAAAATTATTTATTGAATGATGTTATTTGCTGAGCAATTATTATGATGATATATGATCTCAAAGAATGTTATAATTGATTTTACTCGAATATCAATTAATTTTATTATTCTTGAAAATAATATATGAATTGGAAGACAATATGAAATTGACAACCTGACTGTATTGAGGACCCCGTCAATGGGGGCATATACGTTGGCAATTGACTGTCCTGAGGATTTATGTCGCCAGTGAGACCAGCGACATGTGCCAGATAGACCAGCGACAAAACCGCCAGTTAGACCAGCGGTTCAAAGAACTTGGCTGTCAGATGATTCGCAGCCCACCGCAAGCAGATACGCGGTATTATGACCCTGCCACAGGGATAATGTGGTCATAGTCATGGTTGGTAAGAAGAATTTAAGAAATTGATAAATTTAAGAAGAAAAGTATAATTGAAATTATGATGAATTGACTTTTATATATGATTGACAGTATGAATATGATTTCATGAAATTACATATTGATTTGTTATGCATAGTATTATTTGTCTGATTATTCAGTTAAAGGTATACACTGCTTACTGGGCTATTTAGCTCATGATAAGTTTTATGTTTTTCTTACAGATACAGAAAATTAGCATGATGCGGAATTTCGGTTGGGAGAGCGATTAGAGATGGAGTTAACTCATTGATTTAGGATTTTCTCAGAATTGATTCAAGACCTTTAGTTTTGTTTTTAGTATTGACTTTGTCAGACGTTACTTTCTCTTGAACACTTAGTTTTGATTTGTTATTTGAACCAAGGTTTGATTATTGAATGAAGAAAAAATTATTTAACTATTTGTGAAGATATTATGATGAGATGCCTTGCATGCTTATGGAAAAAGTATTCTATAAGTATGCGGCGGTTGTCATGACCCTCGATTCACAATCTCGGATCGGGGGCGTGACACAAACTCATGAAGAAGAAGCATTGGTTCATAATAAGAGCCAAAAAGGAATCAATCTTGATTAAAAATTTTTAGAAACTGCAGTTAATATTAAATTACCTCTTAAGTGAAAACCTTTTAGTTTATCATTAAAAAATAAAATGAATTTTCTATCTATGAAAGATTTGATAATTTCACTTAAATAGAAAGCAAATATAGAGAAAAAGATAAATTGTCTGATGATTTCCAATGCTAGCTAATTAAATCCAGTAGACAAAAAGAAAGATAACAAATTAAGGAATCAAAAATAAAAAAATATAATAATTTTAAGTTACAATTAAAAAATAATAAAATAAAATAAAAATAAGAGATGCTATTATATTTGTAGTAAATTAGAGCACTTTGCAAGAAATTGTAACTATTAAAAGGATAAGCTCTTAAAGAGCCGAAAAGATTGGTAAGGTCTATGGGTGGATAATTTATCCATATTCTTTTCTATATTGAAAATTAGCTCCGGAATCCACTACCCATTTTTTTTCCATTGCTATTTGGGATAAGTTGCTAAGATATTTTTATATTTTTCAAATTTTTTTATTATATAAATATTATTATATATTATATTATATTATGTATATAATAATCATATAATAACATATAATATATTATGTTATATTAAATTATAATATTATTATAATATTATTATATTATATTATATTATATTATTATAATATATTATAGAATAGTATTTGCAGTTTGAATGTCATCCATGTATTCTAAGTTCTCGTCACTATTGATATCAGATTCAACCTCATTGTCATCGGCTACCTCATTATCATCAATAGCTCCAACATGTGTCTGACCAACCATTTCAACATCAAATTGTCCAGTCTCAACTTGGTCACCCGATGAAATACCAATATCAACCCATTGTTGTTCGCTCTCAAGAAAAAAAATTATAGTGTTGCTTTCAAGCTCATTCTCTTGATAAGGTTCATTAGTTGTTTCATCAATGTCGGGAACATCAATTGAACTATGAACAGAAAAAATATTTCTAGACTTGTTTCTAATGACAATTGACCACTTCTTCTTCTTATTGTCAGATACATAATATCCTTGTTGTACTTGAGATGGTAGAGCATATGGATCATCTCTATATTGCTGGTGAGATGTGTCTAAGCTCAGTATCCCATACTCATCAACATGGTGCCTATTTCGTGGGATGACATCATACCAAGAGCATTTAAATAAAATTACGCGATATGTACTCGCATAAGTTAGCTCCACTATTTGATCTATTACATCATAGTAATCAAGGCCACCTGACACTTCATCTCTTTGAACTGTGACACCATAGTTTTGTGTGGTGTGAAGCTGATCATAATCTTTTGTGTGAAAGATGAATCCATTGACACGGTATTGCTTATGGTATCTGACAAAACAATTAGATGACCATGATAGTGAAACCAATTGATCAGTTGCACGTATATCTCCTTCAAGTTGCAAATCAATAACCTGAAATATAATTCAATATGAGATACTATAATTCTATGCATTTATAAGTTTAAATAAGTTATAGCATATTAAAGACTTACACGTCGCTTGAACCATGTTGAGAACTCTTTCTTGTATTTGTTACGGATCTCACGAGCATGTAATCTCTGACTTTCCAATGTTGTTGTGTACTCACTATGTTAAACATATTATGTTAGAATCTACTTTAAATAACTAAAAAAAATATGGTACCTATATACTTGTCAAATGGTATAGTTATCTTTCAAAAGGCTGAACCTGCTCACAAATTTGAAGCACAAAAAAGTGAGCCCCTTTTCGTTCATTTGGAGTCCAATATTTTAATTCACTGCTCTCATCATCACGAGAAAACCGATCAGGTTTATTAAAGATATCCAATCCCTCATAAGAAATTGAGTTATTTCCATCACAGTTTCTATCAATGGTTGTTGCTCTCTCCTCCATTTCATCTAATTATCTTGTACAAAATATCATACACTCTTCTGCAATATATCCTTCAGCAATAGATCCCTCGGGTTTGGACTTGTTGCGTACATACTTCTTTAATGTTCTAAGAAATCTACAAAATAAAATCCAGCTGTATATTACTTTTATATAAAATCAACTTTAAATATCAAATAAACTATATTATACAATATATTATCTTTCTATAAAATACATCCACCTGTACTCCACAGGCCTGCAATTTTGGCTTCTGTTGCCAAGTGAACAGGTAGGTGTAACATCACATCAAAAAATGATGAAGGAAATTTTCTTCTAATTTGGATAAAATAATAGAAATTTACTTTTCAAGCTTCTCCAAATTCTCTACTTATAACTCCTTAAAGCATAATTTAGAAAAGTATAAACATAATTGCACAAGTGGCCCATATGCTGTGTCTGCCACTACTCCCTTCATAGTCAAAGGAAGAAGGTGCTCTAGAAGTAGAGGACAATCATGACTTTTAAGATTACTGAGAGTTTCATCTTAAAGATTCACATACCATGAGATATTAGAGGCATAATTATCTGGCATTTTAATGTCATTCAAAAATCTACATAGTTGTCCTTTTTTCTCCAAGCTTAAATGCCATTTACCAGAAGGTAACTCCCCTGATGAACTAGGTTGTAATTCTCTCATTATACCTAATTCAACCAAGTCTAAATGAGCATTTAGACCATCTTTGTTCTTTCCTTTTATCTCCAATAATGTCTCCACAATACTTTCACAAATATTTTTTTGAATATGCATCACATCTAAGTTGTGACGTATCAATAAAGTGCTCCAATAAGGAAGTTGGAAGAAAATACTCTGCTTCTCAATTATGTGATCTATCATATTCATCCCTTTTTCTTTTTCGAGTAGTCTTTCTAAAAGTAACTTGCTTAAAATTTTAAAACTGTTGTAACACCTCTTCTCCAGACAATGGATGTGGTGGATTGACAAATTTCTTCAAATGGGGCAATCGACTCATTTTTTTGCGCAAAGGGTGACCATTAGGTAAGAATCTGAAATATTCTATAAAACATTCTTTTCTTCCATATTTCAATCGGATAGAGCAAGTGTCCTTAGCACAAACTAGACATACCTTTGCTCCTTTAGTGCTCCAACCAGATAACATCCCATAAGCAAGAAATCATTAATAGTCCATAAAATTACAGTCCGAAATAAAAAATTTTTACCAATAGATGCATCCCAGGTATTAACACCAACATCCCATAATTCTCTAAGCTCTTCAATAAGAGGTTGTAAATAAACATCAATGTCCTGTCCAGGAGATTTTTTTCAGGAATAAGAATTGACATTATGAATGAGGATTGTTTCAAGCATAACCAGGGTGGTAGATTATAGGGAATGAGAATCACAGGCCAACAACTCTAAGTAGAACTTAACATTCCAAATAGATTAAAACTATCACTAGCAAGTCCCAATCTAACATTGCGCAAGTCTAATGCAAATTCTGGATGTCTTGCATCAAATGTCTTCCAGGCCATACTATCAGCCGGATGAGATAATAGCCCGTTCACTTCTTTTCGACTATCCTTGTGCCATCTCATATGTATAGCCATTTTTTGGGACATAAATAACCTTTGTAACCTTGGTTTTAAAGAAAAATAGTGCAATATCTTTTTTGACCTCTTCTTTGCTCGACAGTTTTCAATATTAGACTCTACAACACCATCACCTTCACTTTTAATCCAACAAGATGAGTTGCAAACTGGACACTTATCAGCAGTTTCAAGTTCACCATGAAACAATACACAATCATTCTCACATGCATCAATCTTCTTATAATCAAGTCCAAGATCACGAATCAGCTTTTGAGCCTCAACTATATCTTTAGGACAACAATTTAGTTTGGGAAGCGCCTTTTGAAAGATCATAAGTATCTTATCCAATGCTGCATTAGGCAAATTATACAAACACTTCACTTGGAATAAATTAACAACAAACAACAACTTTGTATAGGTATCACATGTTGGATACAACTTTTGCTCAGCATCTTTCAACAACTTATAGAATTTTTGTGCTTCTGTATTTGGTTCTTCATTCAAATCTTTCTCACCTCTATCATTTATATTAGGATCACCCTCAGCCATTTCCCCTCTATGCATATTGTAAAGCATCTCTTATGCATTTGCATCATCACCCCCTATCCGCAACATTTGATTGAACATAATGCGATTGCCTTGAGATGCTCTCAATTGGCTCTCCATGGTGATACC
The DNA here is from genome assembly GCF_000442705.2 of Elaeis guineensis. Taxonomy (NCBI): domain Eukaryota; kingdom Viridiplantae; phylum Streptophyta; class Magnoliopsida; order Arecales; family Arecaceae; genus Elaeis; species Elaeis guineensis. Next base: position 13,866,041 of record NC_025993.2, on the reverse strand, counting down.
AATTATCGTAGTCAACCATAATCCCATGCTTAAGAAGATGATATTTTACATCTCTTGCACCATGAAAGTAACCATTTCTACAACGCAAACACGGACATCTAAATTCATTTGTAAATCCCAACAAATTGATCACATATTCAATGAAATCATCCACCCCTTTTCGATATTCTAAAGAATTTATTGGTAAGATCATCCAACTCTTATCCATTGGCATTGTCCAAAGCCTGAGCATTAGTATATTTCAATAAAACTATAAGTATAATGTTAGAATAAAAAATAGATGTATGAATGAGAAAGAGAATAATCAAGTCCAAAAAGATTGGCACATATGCTTAAAAGTATAATATTACTAATAAATTAAATTTGAAAACTATAATAGTAATTTACAATTAAGCTAAGACAAAGTTAAGCCATCAAAGTTAAGTAAAATTTGACAAATATTGCATATTAACAATAAAGACCCTCCAATCTGAGGTGCATGAGAATTCAAACACTTTTTCAGTTCATGTCCAAAGATGATGAAAGCATGAAGGTCACAAAGTCTGAAAAAAAAATCGAATGAGCTTCTATGTTCCCATGCATGAAGGCCTGCTCTAATAAGATTGAGCTTTCAAGCTATTTAAGACAAGTAAAAGAAAGCACATTATATTTTAATTGTAAATTAATTGTTCAACATTTCATTATACCAAGATATGTATGGTAATAATGAACAACACTACATATTCTACTATAATTTAGATCTAAATGACCTCTTATGCTATATTTAAAAGTTTTGAAATCTATAGAGCTCACACATATGTTCACAAAGAATGCTGATTATAAGTCTTCCTGGGGACAAATGCAAATAATACAAATAATGACCAACATTCTTAATAAAAGATAAAACAAAAATGAAAAATGAAAATTTCTCTCGGGTGCATTCCTTTCCCACAGATACAATACAAACAATGACCAACAAAAATCTCTCTCGGGTGCTTTCCTTTCCCACAGATCTCCAAAGAAGAAGAATAAAATAAAACAAAATGGGAAAAGAAAAAAAATGATCAATCAATATGGGAAAAAGTCTTACCTTTTGATTTTTTTAGTTTATCCTCTATTTTTCCACTGTTTTCCACCACTTTTCCCTCTATTTTTCACTAGTTTTCCTTCTATTTTTTTTGTCTAAAGAGTCTTAATCTGGTGGAAGCTAGCAATGGCTGAATAGGGAAGCTTAAAGGGTTGGATTTCTTGCTGGGAAGAAGTGGAAAGGACTCAATCGGGTGGGAGCCTTGGAGTGGCTGAATAGAATAAAGAATGACTTTTAATGAGGTGCATTAATTAGATGGATCAAATAGATAGATCAATCAAGTGGGAGACGGAGAGGAAGTTTAGACATGGCTTAGACATAGCATTACTTAGATGAAACAAAGCATTAATGAGGTTGAACTTGTGAGAACCGTGAGAAAACGAGGGTATGCTATACAAATTGATTTTTGGACATGCTGACTTACTGAATAATGAACTGTAATTTTGCTACTGTACAGGGATACAGTTATGCAATATCGAATTTTATTATTGGAGCAATGCAATTTGGGTTCTGCTGTGTTTCAATTTTTATGTTCTTTTATAATTAATGTGCAGGATTAAAACTCTATTTATTTCGCTCAAAAATTAAGCTAGCTGACCGATACTGAAATGGTTTCTCACAGAAGTTTCTAATTAGGGGTGCGAATAAGTCGGGTCAGACCAGATCATGAGTGACCCCAATCCGACTTGATTTTTTAATCAGGTCAAATATTGGATCTGAACCCAGCCCAACAAAAGATCGGATTGGATTGGGTCGGGTCTATGATCAAATTTTTTAGCCCAACAGATCATTCGGGTCCAGCCTTGATCTATGAAATACGGATTCAGTTTGGATCTGGATCTGAGTCGATTCAGATCTGAGTTATAAATAACAAGATTAATAAGTAGAAGATCTATAAATAAACTTTATTTGTACTGCAAATTTTGATCTTGATATATGAGACTATATATTAGAACACCCATGTCCCATACTCTTCACTCAAGAATCCAAAAAGTCTAATCACATTTTTCTCAATATTGCTCCTGATTTGGTTAATCCGAATTTAAAATATTTTAGTAAAATTTTAAAAGATAAGGATCTAAAAATCAATAGAATATCTTTTCAAGAACATTAGTTATTAAAGTAGGCTCGATCAAAATTAATATTCATATATATAGGAACAAAGAAAGATAAAAGATGGGTTGGGATCGAGTTGGGTTGGATCTAATCATTTATTTCAAGATCCAAATCCATCTAAAAATTTTCACGGATCGGATCAGGTCGGACCGAGTTGGGTCAAAATTTAATAAATTTAGACTCGATCGAAAAGTGAAACGGATCCAATTTTAGAACCCAATCCGGATCCATGGATCCTTCAAAATAGTTCAGGTCGGGTCTATGCGGATCGGATCGGATCGGATCATGGGTCAATCTGACCCATTTGCAACCTTATTTTCAATGTACATGTGGTAGAGACTCGACAAAGAGTATGCGAAGAAAAAATTGATCTGATGGCTCTCGTATCTTGTACCTCGTTGAGATTTGACATTTCGAGATTCAGTCCATATTAAATCCACAGCAAGGTTCAGGATGAAAAATGAAGTCCAACGAGTCCAAAAATAATCCAATCGGAGTCTAAACGGAGAAAATACACACAAAACAAGATCGAAATGGATGGCACAATGCATGAGGCAGCGGCAGCCGACGGTGAGCCGACGAAGGCCGACAGTGGTATCGTCAGGCCCGGCATAGGCGCATGCATGGTCCCTTGCGGGTGCGCTCACGTCCGGCCCAACATAAGGGCGGGCTCAGTGCGGGTGCACGCGCGGGCCAACCCAGCGCTCGCACAGTCCATCATGGACCACAGAGCGCTGGGCGGTCCATGGGACTGGCGTGGATCGAAAACACGCGATCCACACATGGTTCAGATGGTTTTTTACCGATCCAACAGTTCAAATCGCAGTCGATCACGATCGAACGATTGAGATTGATTTCGAGTTTGATCAGGCATGATTAGAGACTGTTTTGCATGATTGGATGGCTCTGTTACGAGCCGATCATGATTGAACGGCCACAGATGATTCTAAGCTTGATTGGGAGTACTCTATTTCCTAGTCTAACAGTATTTTGGAGTTTTTAGAATCTATTAACTCTGATTGATGAGCCGTCAGTTGCGTTGGAAAGCTGGTGATGTCTTAGAGGTGTAAAAAAGCTTCAACAAAGATTTCAGAGAACGTTTATGAAGATTTTGAGATTTTTTAGTGGAAGACTCTTATACAAGGGTTGAGTGGTGAATTCTTCTTGTATTGATTTTATTTTATTCTCTCATAGTGAAGTTTACACATCTCGTGGAGATCGACTTTAGATCGATCCACGTATTTATATTATATTTTTTATTTTATTTCTTCTTTCTTCCTGCTGCACTATGTGGTATCGGATCCTGATGCAACATGCCTTAAGTTTTTTCATATGATGGTGGTTTTAATTCTCACCTTTATCTTAGATAGTTGTGGATTTAAGCTAGGTAGTAGTGCGACTAAATAACTTTTGTAGTTACAATTGAAAATAGCGACTAATAAATTTCTTGTAATAGTCTTCTTTTTTGCAACCAAAAAAATTTCGTAGCTACAATTAGAAATAGCAACCAAGAACTTCATCGCAATAGTCTTATTTGTTGCAACCAAAAAGTTTTGTAGCTACAATACGAAATAGCGACCACAAATTCCTCGCAATAGACTAGTCTATCACGATCAATAATTTTTGTAGCTATAGTTTGAAATTGTGACCAGTAGTTCCTCATAATAGGATTAACTATTGCGACCAAATAAATTTAGTAGTTATAACTACCAATAACAACCAATAAATTATTCGCAATAGCGTTATCTATTATGACTAAGCAATATTTGTCGCTACATTAAAAAAATAACGACCAATTTGCTCGCAATTGATACTAATTCTAAGTGCATCTTTGTTTGGTCACAATTTTCGTCGCTATAACTAGTTTGCTCGTAAAAATTGGTCGTTATAGAGAGGATTTGTTGTAGTGAGGTATTAGTACTATTGTCTCTTGCTTTTAGTAGTATTTCTCTATGCTCGTAAAAATCTATATACTTGTAGTGTATGAGTTATGGGATGCATTACAATAAAAATATGACAAGGAAAATGTGGGTCTAGAATATACATTATGCTTTTAGAGTATAAGATGGCTGATAAAAAACCATTTGTAAAATAAACTCATGAAGAAGAAGCATTGGTTCATAATAAGAGCCAAAAAGGAATCAATCTTGATTAAAAATTTTTAGAAACTACAGTTAATATTAAATTACCTCTTAAGTGAAAACCTTTTATCTTATCATTAAAAAATAAAACAGATTTTCTAACTATCAAAGATTTGATAATTTCACTTAAATAGAAAAAAAATATAGAGAAAAAGATAAATTGTCTGATGATTTCCAATGCAAGCTAATTAAATCTAGTAGACAGAAAGAAAGATAACAAATTAAGGAATCAAAACTAAGAAAAATATAATAATTTTAAGCTACAATTAAAAATAATAAAATAAAATAAAAATAAGAGATGCTATTATATTTGTAGTAAATTAGAGCACTTTGCAAGAAATTGTAACTATTAAAAGGATAAACTCTTAAAGAGTCGAAAAGATTGGTAAGGTCTATGGGTGGATAATTTATCCATATTTTTTTCTATATTGGAAATTAGCTCCGAAATCCACTACCCATTTTTTTTTCGTTGCTATTTGGGATAACTTGCTAAGATATTTCTATATTCTTCAAAATTTTTTATTATATAAATATTATTATATATTATATTATATTATATTATATTATGTATATAATAATCATATAATAACATATGATATATTATGTTATATTAAATTATAATATTATAATATTATATATAATATTATTATATTATATTATATTATTCTTTAATATAATATATATTATGCCTATATATTATGAGTCTAAGACTGAAATTGAATCAGACATGGATCGGATATACTAGCATATCCATATCCATATTTATTTTGTTTGACGAATATACATTTGGATATGGATATCATTTGGATACAAAAATTCAAATCTATATTTATTTTAAACAGGTATAGATACAATTCTGATATTTGAAGTATGGATATAATAATATATATAATTTAGATAATTAATTTTTATAACTATAGAATCAAAGATATTACTAAATAGATAATAAAGTAAGTTAATAACATGTCTATATAGTTGTATATTTTTTCTTAAAAATTAATAAGTGCTATTAAAAATTATATAGAGCTATATGTATATTCGGATATTTGGATACAGATTGGATAGGTATCTATCCATATCCATATCCATTTTTCTTTGATGATATGAATATGAATATGGATATTAGTCAAATCCTCAAATTTCTGTCTATATTCGGATTTATTTAGATATGAAAATAGATTCGGATGGATAATATCCACATCACTTTTATCCTTATTTCTTCTTTATGCTATCATGAGAAAATAAGTTATCCATATAGAGAAGTATAAGAACATGGGGTAGGTTGGTCAATGAAAAAATTGATCAATTTTTTCAAGGTATTTACCCACTAAAGAATGACTCCTAAGATAAATTTAGTATATCAATCCACTAATGGATTAATACAGATACTAATGTACAGGCATATATAATAAATCCATGTTCTTCACTTATTAGGCCTTTAATGAAAAAACTATGATGATAGAAAATTCTAGTGTTATACAAGTGAGAGATGGAGGAAGAGTAGATTTGATGCTAATATTTGGCAAAATTCTCACTCTTCACAAAGTGCAGTATATATCAAAAGTTAGGAAGAATCTTATTAGTAGTTCTTCATTAATAAGAGATGATTATAAAATGATATTTGAGTCAAATAAAATTATTTTAACCAAAAATCATATTTTTATTGGAAGGGATTATTGTATTTGGTGGATTACTTAAAATGAATGCAACAAAAGATGAAAGTAATAAAATCAGCTCTTTTATTAACAAATATTGTGTCCTCTGATTTGTGGTATGACAGATTTGATCATGTAAATAAACTATCATAATATTAAGACAATTATGAATTTATATTTGATTCCTCAATATAATATTCATACAAATTAAAAATATAAGAAGTGTACAATTTAAGCAACCGAGAAAATTATTAAAAATGGTATTAAAAAAACTAAATGTTTAGAATTAATACGTAGCGATATATGAAACTTAATTTTATTACTTTATTAGGTGATTTCTCTAAATACTGTTATATATATATCTCATTAGAATAAAAGAAGAAACTTCTTAAATTGGATAGAAGAGAAGAATATACCTCCAATGAGCTTAATAATTTTTGTAAAACAAATTATATTATTCATAAAATTTTCATGTATTATCCATTTAAGTTTTATAAAGTAGCTAAGAGAAAGGATAGAGCTTTGATTTTTTTTTGTGGATTGAAATGGGAGGCAAAGCCACCTAGATATTGGATAAGAATAGAACTTTGATTAATATGATTGACTGTATGATTACTAGTTTTGGGCATTTGACAATTTATGGGAAGGAACTCTTTTTTCAATTTGTGATATTTTTAATAGGGTTGCCTTGAGGGTGCTAACCTAACATAGGGGGTGGTTAGCTCTTTTAAGGCCTATAACATTGATTCAGATCGGCCCACTCTAAAGGCTTTTAGATATTTGAGAATATAAATTTAGTCCGGACTGATTTTTTTCTAATCTTACTAGTATAATTTATTAAATCCATGAGATTTTAGGCCTAGTTATCTAAACAAGTCCTCAGTTTTAATTCTTAAAGTTGGTTCTACAAGGACAATAGTATAATGACAATTTAATGATACCCTCTAATAGAGGGTGACAGCAAATGCAAATATGCAAAAAGAATTTGATCTAAGGGGTAAGCATGCAAATTACAAGTTGGCAAGAATAAAGATGTAATTGGGTATTTTGCATATATATATATATATATATATATATATATATATATATATATATAATGCAAAGATTCCTTTTATTTTTTGGGGTATTTTTAATATAGAGTTGGGCATTGTCTAATCCATGTAAGGCTTTCGTGAATATTATCTCTCGTATTAGATTTGAACTCTCTTAACTTATGTACACCATCATAATCAAACTATTATCTTAGAAAAGAATATTGATAGAATATTGATACCATCTTACATAATTTTTTAGAAACTTTTTATGGTTGGCCAATAATTCCACTCTAGGAAACCACATAACAGGATGCATGGTGAAAATGTAAAGATACTTGCATATTGCATCTAATCTTTAAATGGTGACTCTCGGATTGAGTCTTGGTTTTGAATGTATTTTCTGATGAATATTGAGGAGCGAAGATAAAGGGCAGGCACCATCATAACAATTTGCATGCAATAATTTTTAGATACTAATTTTTGATAACTTAGATAATTTTACCCTCATATCCAAGAATGTTGGATCCTGAATTTTGTTTTCTAGGAAATCAGAAATTTTGAATGTTGTTTTCTCAATTCCACAAATTGGAGAAGCTTAAAAGCCTTTCGGTAGACTTTAATTTTAATATTTGATGTAATAATTTCAAGCTTAAACTCATCCATTATCTCTTGCATATGCGAGACAAAAATGAAAAAAGAGCATATCAATTCACATTGATCAAATAGGGAGACCGGGTTGAGGCAGGAGGCAGACATGTTTCTGTTTTTCTTTCTCTTCTCTTCGTTTCCCTATTCGGACTTTAAACAAATGTTTTCTTTAGTGGCCATGCATGAACCACAAGTCATCCAAGATTGGAAAACTCACCCCAACGGGGAAGAGAGAGGAGGAGAGAATCACAAAAAAATATTCATTGCAATAGTGATATCATGTCAAATTTGTAACAAATCAACGAAAATTTTTATATTTCATCGATTGTCATGTATTACATCGATTTTCATGAATAATATTCCACACTATTCATATATTTTATTTATTTTTAATATTTTATTAATTTATTATAATGGTGACATAATTAATGCCAGTATTGCAACGAATATTTTCTCGAGGGTCATCAGGTTAGCCTCCAAGTTGATAGATTAATGATACAATAACAAGTTTAGATCTTTACTCAATTGGAAACATATACTGAGGTCAAAGAATGGCCACGAGGAAATGGTGGTTCCAAGGCTAGTGTCTTTTATGATCTTTTATTGGTGGTTCACAGGCTCTCCAGTGCCAATACAGTCCCATCTCTATTAATGAGGTTTTTTTTAAATAAAGGCACACATCCAAACGACCATGAGAGCCCGCTAGGTTAGCGAAAATTGAGCGCATCAAAATCCATGCTCAGATCTAATTGATGTATGCCCAGTCTAAATCCGATCCGGATTTAAGCTCAATAAATAAATATATATATATATATATATATATATATATATAATAATTTTTTTTTAAATTCTTCCTATATATATTTATATGTATATAAAATCCGTGCATGCATGGCGTGAGCATGGCCGCCAGTTACATGATAAGACAACAACTACCCACAACATACGAGCCACCATTACGGGAGAAATTATCGCATGGACGAGGGCAAACCACGGAGCATAAGCACGGTGGATAACGCGTAGTCGGGAATTGGTGACATGCAAGGGGTAACGTGGCGTGTTATCCACCGTGGAATTGCACGTAGTACGTTAGAACCTGGTCCAATTAATAATAAGCCGCATTACAGTCCACAAAATATGACATACAAAAGACCAAATTAAGCCACAAGAAACAAAGATACGCAGCAGCCCCTTACGAAACAAATTAAGCATCACTTTCTAAGAGACCACAAATCCACCACCCGCCATGATCGCCTAACACTGAGCTCGGATCTCCCCCTGATTCCCCGTTAGCACATCCAGCTGCCCAAGCTTGATCATGGCCGCCGCAAACTTCTCGAAGAACAAAGACTGGTTCACGGCAAAGCTGGTGACGATAGGCCGCGTCCTGGAGTCGGTGTACAAGCTCTGATCCGACGTGAAGAGGCCTTGATGGTTCATGATATTGACGTAGTACTTGTTGTCGAAGGTGTAGGGGGACCGCATATCGAGCACGGTGGGGTTGTCGGTGTTTTGGCCGGGCAGGTGCGACGGAGGGATTTGGCGAAGATCTTGCCCATGGTGGGATCCTGGCCGGGGTAGAGGCGGTCGTCGAAGGTGTTGCAGTGGCCGATGCCGATGGTGTGGCCGCCGGAGAGGGCGACGAGATCGGTGGCGTCGAGGTGGTGCTTGGACAAGTTACACAGGAGGATGCTGGCGTCGGAGGAGGGAGAAGGGAGGCTGGCGATGGTGGTTTCATTGGTGGCGGAGCTGAAGCCGTCACGGCGGCCCAAGAGGACCGGGTAGTGAGGCCCGCCAGACTGCAAGAAAAGCTCTGGAGTCGTTAATTACAAGGCCGAGTTCAAAAGGAACCCCAGATGTCGGAAGTCAGCATCAGAAAAGTTATTGTATGGGCTTAGCTCACAATGAATGCTGTAGCAGCTGATTGATTTGTTATAAATTTGATGTGATATCACCGTTGTAACAAATATTTACTCATCATGTTGATACATCTATTTAGCTACTCAAAATATTGGCATGATATTTTTTTTCATTAGCTTAATCTACATTATTTATTATGAAATTCTAAGTAATTCCAAGTAATTATGGAATTTAAGATTTACCTATGAATGGTAGAGGAGTTATTTATCAAGGAAATTCCTTCATGGATTGAATATTAATGATGGTGTCTATATTTATTAATAGTGAGGATAACATTTGCAGATGCCGATACCTGGTGCTCAGTAATTTTTAACAATATGCAAATATGTGTAAAGAATTTTACATATTATAGTAATTGATGTTGATTTTAGTTTATTTATTTATTTATTTATAGTAAAAAGAAGGATGGGGAAGCCCATCTAGTTCAATTTTTCTCACATATTTCTCCTGGTTCAAAATTATTTCTATTTCTCCTTCCTTGAAAAATATTTTAAATTTTTGAATTCTTGCTTTCTTGCATAGTCAGATATTCCATCATATTTCTTCTTTTCTTATTTTTAAATCTGTAATACTAAAATCCACCTTTTACAGAAGTCTAGCATGCGTGCTTTAACCATTTTAAACAAGAAATCTAATTAGCGTTGTCACAGAAATATTTTAAATCATGAGTTAACCTGCTTTGGGTTGTATGTTTTTGGAATTAAGAAATTTATTTTTTTTGGTAAAACAATTAAGAAATTTATATAGTGTAAACCTTCATGGACTAATAACTTGTTTATTTATTTTTGAGTACCTAACGTAAATAATACCTACATTTCAGTTGAATTCTTCACGTAACACTAACTAGTTGACGTGGGCACAGATCTACCAAAAACTATTAGATAGAAATATATGTATAGCTGGCATCATAACACAACGCTCTTTGTTTGCAAGGTGAACAAGAGCCCGTTTGAGAGCATGTTTGAGCTACATCTATTATGATAATTATTGGCAACTAACCGCATGGGCCATAGAGAGATAGATGGATGCATCACATATATGGCGGTGTGCCACATGCATCGTATGATGGTGTACCACATCCATCATAGAAACTTATTTCTATAGATCAACCATCAAGATGAGTACTCGATGAATAAAATCTAGAGAAATGAGTGGTTGCGATCGGTGCCGTGCCCTACTTTGGGGCGTCTGTGGTATAGGATATAATTTTTTAATCAAAAAAAAAAGTATGTATGTTAATGAGAAAAAAAAAAAAGAGAAGAAATTATTTTTTCAGACATGATTTATCAGTTCGATTGTAGACCGGATCTCGAGAATAAAAGAGAGAGATAGATGAAATTTTTAATTAGACTGGCCCACCAACTGATCAGCGGTTGACCTGATCTAACGAATAACCACGAGAGAGAGAGAGAGAGAGAGAGAGAGAGAGAGAAGCAATACCAGGTAGACGGCGTCGCGGGCAGCGAGAGCCGTGACGTCGGCACAAGAGACAGTCCTGTAGCCGCATTGCTGGTCCGTGAGAGTCCGGATGTCTTTGATGGCCTTGAAGGCCGATGGCCTCAGTGTCAGGTTTGGAACTGACTCCTTCTCCGGCCCATCCAGCAACACGGATGCATCACACCCCTGCCAATTTCAAAGTCCCATATTTGTGTCCAACTCAAAAAAAAAACAAAACAAAATTCCCCATGCATATTCGTGTACGTACATGAGGGAAGAGCCAAAAACTTGTACATGGCCATGCTTCACTCGTACTTAAGGCATACCTGGACGAAGCAGTCGTGGAAGTGCATGCGAAGGAGGCCAGGAGCGAGACCAGCATGCTTTCTGATGGCCTTCTTGAGGTAGTCCCTAACGATCTGCTCTAACATTGGGCAGCTGGTCTCGTAGAAGCTCCAAGAGAGGCCGTTCGCCGAGGGAGGACAGCTCTCTGCTTGTGGTAAAGTAGAGAAGAAGACAAGCGAAGAGATGATGAATGCAAGAGCTAGGAGAGGAGGAGGACAAGTTGAAGTAGAGGAAGCCATTGGCGTGTGGTGTGTTAAGAGCTTCCTCTCGTTTTACGTCAAGGGTTAATAGCAAAGATGGTCGCTATTTATAGGAGAAATTATCAGGCAGACTAAGTCTACCTGATGTGAGGTGTAATAAGAGCTGCTTCTTGTGTTACGTCAAGGATTAATAGCAAAGATGGTCGTTATTTATCGGAGAAATTAAATTATCAGGTAGACTAAGTCTACATGATAATTTCATTAAGTCGATCTCCATCCCCTCCGACGAAATTCTTGCCTTAGTCTATCATAAATGCTGTAGACAAAACTAATAAAGAAATGTTACATCAGCTGCAACTACCTCAATATGTCTGATCTGATAATTTGCTCACTGGTTTGTCAAGACCAAGTCCACTTGTATTGCCAAAAAAAAAAAACCAAGTCCAGTTGAGGATATCCCTCGAGGCTTGAAGGCCGAGCATTCATGGAGACTCCGATAACGTGTCAGAGTTGAGGAATGCATTATTCATGCTTTATTATTGGGCCCAGCAGATCACATCAATCCTTTCTTTCTCTCATCCCATCCCTCCTGTAATATGTCTGGTCCTTCTCCTTTTTATTTTCACCTGTTGCAAGTCTTTTTTTTTTTTTTTTTCCCTATAGTTTTGCTTCATTCTCTCGTGGAACATAAGTAGCTCTTTTTCAAAAAATTAAAAAAATAGTCTTCTATGAGTGACCGTAGGAGACTAGATACTTAAAAGAGTGTGGCTTCTTCCAAAAAAAAAAATTATGCAACTAGCGTTATGCATGTTATCTCGAAAAAAATTCAAAATATTAGGCTCCGTTTGGTAGTGGCAATCTATCCAGATTATCGATAATTTAAAATAGATTCATTGAATTATTGTATTTGGTATACTTTATATTTATCAATTCAAATTGTCTTGACAATCTAAATTATATTCTATGAGGCAATCCAGATTATCTTAAAAGAAGTGGTTATCTAGATTATCATATTTTTGATAATTTTATAATAAAATTTTTAAATAAAATTATTCTTATCAAAAAATCAAACGGAACCCTTCTTTTTCTTATCGTGAAGCCCTCAGCTTTCTTTCCACCCAACCCTCCATTTGCTCCACTACCGTCGCCAACCTCCTCACCGCCCACCACCGCGATCCCACTTGCTCCTCCTTCTCCCGTTGCCTCCTCAACTATCAGGGCTTCCTTGCTGTCCAACCCCATCATGTCACCCACCTCCTCTGGCTCCATCAACATTGGCCCCTCGCCCTCACCCTCCAATCCCGCATCGTGGACGTCTCGCCGTCGACATTCACCCCGCCGTCCACCTCACGACCTCCTCGACCATGCCACTGGGGTCATCATTGGCAGGATTGCCATTGTCGGCAACAACATCTCCATCCTCCATCACATCACTCTTGTGGAATCGGTAAGGCCATCAGCGACCGTCACCCAAGATTGATGAGGACATCCTCATTGGCACTAGCGCACCATCCTCGACAGTGTCACATCGGCGAGGGTGCCAAGATAGGCACTGGATCCGTCGTCCTCATAGACATCCCGCCTAGAATCACCGCCATTGGCAATCTGGCCAGACTTGTCGACTGCAAAGAGAAGCCCGCCAGGCATGAGGACGTCTCAGGTGAGTTCGTGGATCACACCTCCTTCATCTTCAGTGATTCGACTACATCATCTAATCTGACCTCAAAATGTGTCTATTTTTATCTTCTTATCTCATCATCAAAACCTTCATTTGTCACTCCTAACCATAACCATTTGAAAAAGATCATTCTCATATCACAAAACTTTGGACTCTAATTGATAGCCTTGCCTCTCCAGTCCCTTCTTTCGCTTGGCTACTTTCTGAGTCAAAGTCTCTGGACTTACAAATTTATCGTCGAGAAAAATGTAATTATGCATTATAAATAAAGTCCTATCATTAAGCAAAAAATGAGAGGTTCACAAAACATATTTTATAATATATAAAATTAAACTAATTAGTATTTATTTGATGAATATATTTTAATTTAAAATGGCAAAAATTGTGGTCATCTATCGATGGCGGTGGCGACGGAGGCCAGCGACGGCTAGGTATATTGCTGTCCGGTAGCCACAATGTTAGATGATGTTGAGTGTAAATCATAGTATATGAATTTTTTAATAGATTTTACTCAGAGATTTTTGAAAATTTGATTGCACGTTATCGATAATCTGATTGTCATATCAAACATATCAATCAAATTTTAATAATTTTACTGTAATATTGAACATAATAATTAATATTAATTACTGATAATTTAATGATGATAATTTATTTTGAAGATAATTTAAATTATTTTTTAAAATTACTTGGATGCATCAAATGTAATTTTAGAATTGGAGGCATGAGATGGACTCAAACCTCGTTCTTAGCATTTTGACAGTAGAGAGAGATAATGGTACAGCTCCATCAAAAAAAATTGATGTGTTTCCAAATTTTTTGTTATGTAAAAGTAATTTCAATATAATGGTTTAAGGGGAGAGGAAAAAAAAAGGGTACGGGCTCTCGGCATGCGAGGGACATAGGCTTGTATTGAGCCAAGACGAGCTAAGCCGGGACTAATACTAGGCTTAGCTTAAGCTTTGAAAGATCACTCAGAAAAGTGAATCAGCTAAATTCCACCATACACATGCCTTGCTTCAATATTATATAGCACAATTTGAAAAAGCTAATTCAAAGGAGAAACGAGAATACAGCACACCCCAGCTGAGAGATTTTTTTGAGTTGCATATTCGAGTTACTAATTATTATTATTATTATTATTATTATTTTTTTTTTTTCTTTGGTAAAAGAGAGCGATGGGCTATACATCAAGAAGAGATATAAAGGGTTTGCAAACTTTACAGAGGGACCACCCCATAGCAACATATGGAGTTGGGAGAATACATACATGCTCCCGAGATAGATTAATTTAAGCCAAAAGCAGGAGCAAAGTGTACACAGCCAACCATATCAAAAGAAACCTACATATCAGACATACAATATAATTGATAACAAGGCCTGATGAGGTAGAAGATAAACTGAGGGTATAGAAATGTTCTGACAAGGAACTAAACAAATAGACTCTTGAATTTGGAATAGCAGCAGGCACAACAATCGGACAACGAGCATCTCAGCACCATATTTACTGATAAAAAGACCCAAGACCTATACTTGTATCCCAATACTTGTATCCCACCATTGAGATAACCGGCCGATGGAAAACAAGATCGATCTCCCTGAGATCCGATTACAGAAATCATATTATCCAATATAGCTGACAAAAGATTTATTTGGGGATGCTGTAACTTTTTGTCAAAAAATAATTTTTGATAAAAATTATGTTTTAAGGTCAAAAGCCGTTTCAAGATAAAATAATTTTTTATTGACAACTGTGTGGCCGTCAGGATCCAAAAGCTGTTTCAAAACTGTAGAATTGGTTTGCTGTATGTTCGATTGGCAAACTCAAAAGCTGATTTTAAATGACAAAATGATCAAAAAGAATAATGAACGTGGGAGAAGAATAGACCGTGACCTCCACCGGAAAGATGACCGTGATCATTGCTATCCAAAAAAGTTGAAAATTGGATAGAGAGGACGAGCAAACATGATCGTTATTATCCAAAAAAAAAAATTACTGGATAGGGTTAAGGGTGAATGTGTCGAGACGGATGCATTTAGGAGTCGAGGAGTAGTAGACCGTATGAGGAGTATCGAGGGATAGTGTACTGTTTTTTTTTAAAAAATATTTTTTTATGAATATGATATTTTACTTGCAGGACTGCATCTATGGAAACAGAAGAAAGTTAATTTTAAGTAAATCATGTTCTAAAATATTTTTAATACAATCAAATATTATTTTTGAAATATAGTCAAACATCTAAAATTTTATTTTTAAATTTAAAATCACTTTTGATGGGTACAAAAGTACTCCCAAACACTATCAACGGAGCAGCATGCGGCTCCTAATGGTTAAAGCCTTATTGGCCACCTGGAAACGAAGAAAACCGACAATTTAGCAGCATAACTACATCCAAGGATGTGATTTAGCACAAGCCTCTAGTGCTACTTGCTGTTTGAAAAAAAAAAAAAACTTTGCCAAGTAAAAGAGATATGGCCAAGTCTCCCTGGTTTCATCAATTGGTAGCTAGATTGAAAATAATAGTTTCCTCGCAAAACCTCCAATTGAACATAGTCAACCTTAGTTGCCAGGTTAGCTGTTGGATGAAAAATAAATCAGAACCAATATAGCCAGAGATAAGAGGGAGGGAATTCAGTGCTGACACAAGAATTGCAATAGTGAGAAACAAGAAGTGCCACCGAGTATTAAAATGTGAACACAAGGCACACAATATCAGCTTCATCATCGTTCAAATGAAATTAATTCCTCTGAAATCAGCCCAAAGAATAGCAGCTAAATTAGGGGACAAAAGGGGTATTCGGACCCAATTCACAAAAACATGAGTTATCCTGATGGTTAGAAAAGACTAATTCCACAAGAGCAGGTCCCGTAGCAAAGGATGAAGTGAGGAAGAATCCCAAGTCTTCTTAGTAAGCCACTGGATCGCAGCAAGAGAGAGTCTCCCTCACCCAAAGCTCCATATGATCCCCATTTCACAAATAGCAACCCTAATCTCCATCCAAGCAGCAACTATTTCAACAAAAGGAACTGAAGAGCGTAGCAAAATTTGCCTCCAGCTCTCAGCAAATATCCCGATGATCTCTAATGATAAAAGCACCATCTGCACTATTTTCAATTACAGATGCATCAAAGCTCAGCTTGAGAACTCCCAAAGAGGAGGAAGCCAACACACCTACTTAGGTTCACTAGGTTTCAGTAGAACTGAATTCATAGCTCCTAGTTCAGTGGGCAGTCCATCAGCTATAATGAATGATGTGGCCAAGAGTAAAAAGATATGAAATACCCAGTGAAGGAAAAATCGGTTTTTTTCTTGTAGAATCTTTCAGATCTAATGAAATCTGGGATGGAATATTTCAAAAAAAAAAAAATCCTACGATATTTCAGATCTAAGATCTATTAGATCTAATTCCTATTATCTGATATTAAATCTAAAATTAAATCTGGAAACATGAGGAATAGAGGAATACCTCTAGGATAAATAGATTACTCTGTAGATGATCTAATTCCTATTCTAAAATAGCCACGCAGTCGCCTGGCTTTACCAGTATCTACTCGAGCAGGATCTGATCGTCTTCTCCTCGCGAATCTTTGTTCCAAAAATCAGATCTAGATCTGATCTGTAAGATCTTCTGAAGCTGGAGCAGCAGCTTCTCGACACATCCTGCAACCTTCTGATCAGGGAGCCACCACACCTTGGACAAACACCAGATGGACGCCCAACCTCTTGGACGTGAAGAGGGGAGGGAGAGGAGTAGAGGGGGCATGGAGAAGTGGAGGGGTTTCACATTTTTGCTGGGTATTGAGCAGAGTCTCTAAACCCTAGGCGCAGACAGGGTTTAAATAGACCCTGCTGCGCTATGCAGTGCCACATCATTCGACCAATCAAAAAATTTTAATTAATTCTGAAAAAATTTTAATTGGTGGAGTGATGTCATCTGATCATATCAAATAAGAACCCCACCAAACCATCCTACTGTTGGCTCCAACACTGGATAAGCACAGTGAGATTGACGCCCAATAGTTTGAGTTGATCAAGGCATAGAGTCCTCATCTCATGGGACTCTATCCTTATCCACTTGGGGCACATGCCCAATTTGATCTTGGTGCCTACTTTGAGGCCTAATTTAGCAGGTGGACACTCCACAAAAATCTCCAATGACCTCTTACCAAGTGGCCTTCAGTCCAAGATCCATTAGTCAACATTGACCGATGTCCTAAAATGAAATGGTAGGTGACAGAATTGGCAGGTGTTGTCTTAAATTCATTTCATGAATTAAGACAAGACTTTTCTGAGCTGGACTGGCTCCAGTCAGACTGAGAGAAACCTTCTCAAGTTCTCTGGATGAGTCAAATCACATTTGGCTCAGTCGAGATGAAAAAGATTATACGAGGAGAAAGTTAGGCTCAATCGTGTGCTAGCACGATTTTTTTGAACCTAATTGGATCTAATCAAATCAATCGAACTGGGCTAGCTCAATTGATGACATCCAGACCCTAACTCTTGTTTGTGTGATCCAGTTAGGTTCATTTCTATATGGTAATGAGACATGTCGTGATCTCATCATCACATCATCAAAACTCTTTTGATGGACCAGAATCTTCTGATTCAGATAATTAGAATGATCGATCATCAAGATCATTCTAATTGCTTCCAAAATCTATCAGTGACACTAGCAGTATATGGTGGCAACCCATCAGAAATGAAGACGAACCTCTCTGTGCAGCTACCTGTGTGATTGAGTTCTTCTATCATGAGTCCCGACGGAATTAGGGTTAAGGTGAACTCGTCAAACCAACATCAGTCATATGAATCAATCGATCGATCCGAGTCCGATGTGAAATTTAATGAAAATTTTTTCTATTATTTCACTCTGCCATGGCCATGGGCTTAAGGACTCGATCTTTTGATCATCATAAGACTACTCCTCTCATCTACCGAGGTTGATAGATCCCATCTTGGTGCAATCTGGTTCCTACAATGAATATGCTACAGCCAACATACACCTCAGGATTTCGAATGGCTAGGAGATCGAGTTATGGTGTAGTCAAACTATAACATACTTAAGGTGAACTGTCGATGCACCTCAGATCAAAGAACTAGACGCACAGCTGCAGCATCAGCTAGTCATCGACGAGAAGATAGCTTCCTTATGACTGCTCGAGGTGGTCACGCTCAGTACTCTCGTTCTCAACAAATATCTGTACTCTCACTCCGATGTCTCCACACCGTAGACTCAAGACTCATCTATCCTAAGAAGCGATCGTACACCAACCTTCCGGATCGATCACCATTCTCGTGATGATCCTGTGGTCAGGAGCTGTTTATGAGTTAGTTATGTAAATTCATGCTTAAATTTTCAATTTTTGAAAATATGAATTAACATTCCTACTAACTCAAAGGATGTATCACAGACATAATGTACACAATGTGATAGTAGAATAACCCTTTTATTCATTTATAGTCAAAATTATAAATTTGCCCTTAATTTGTATAGGAATGTGTCAGCCAATCTGGCATCTAGGGCACACATCTAATAAACTCCACTTGACCAAATGCCAATTGGCTACATATCTAAGTCCATCTTCTCAAGGTGGGCTTCGATCTTCTGCTGGCCTAATGGCTTTGTCAGGGGTCTACCACATTGTTATGGAGTCGACTCTTTAACCTTGACATATCCTTTTCGAGATAATACGGATCAGATAGAATCGCTGCTCGATATGCTTGGACTTTGGTGAAATCTGGTCCTTAGCTAGGCTATGGCCCATTATTGTGCAGTAAAGAGGGATGGCATCCGATGACATCACTCCAAGCTCTGCGACAAACTTTTTGTATCAGAATGCCTCCTTCGCAGCTTCCGATGCAGCAATATACTCTACCTCCATGGTGGAATCAGCAATTACCATCTGCTTGAAACTTTTCCAGTGACTCACCACCATTGCAAATGAACAGACTCCAGATGTCAACTTTCGATCATCTATATCAGACATAAAGTCTGAGTCTGTAAATCCCTGAACCTGAGTTCTCCATTCCAAAAGATTAGAAACATATGCTTAGTCCTTCTCAAGACTTAAAGATACATTTCACAGAAGTCCAATGCTCTTCGTCTGGATTCGACTGATATCTGCTTGTGACACTCACAGCATGGGCTATATCAGGTCGTGTACATAGCATGGCATACATGAGGCTTCTATTGCCGAAGCATAAGGGATCTTGCTCATGCGTTCAATCTCTCAGGTGTGCTAGGGCACATCTTCTTGGAGAGATGAATGCCATATCTAAAAGGTACTAAATCTCTTTTGGAGTTTTTCATGCTAAATCTTTTTAGCACCTCCTCTATGTACATCTTCTGTGAAAGTCCTAGCATCCTATTTGTCTATCTCTATAGACCTTAATACCAGTATAAAGGATGCCTCTCTTAGATCTTTCATAGAGAACTCCTTAGACAACCATATTTTGATTGAGGTCAACATGAAATATCATTTCCAATCAGGAGATGTCATCTACGTACAGTACGAGGAAGACAACTGCGCTCCCACTGACCTTCTTGAACACACATGGTTCCTCCTCGTTCTTGATGAAACCAAAATTTTGGATCACATCATTGAAACGAGTATTCCAACTCCGAGATACTTGCTTAAGTCCATAAATGGACCTTTGCAGCTTGCAGATCTTGTGATCATTATCACTGGATGTGAAACCAAGCGGCTGTTCTATATAGATATCTTCCTCAAGATATCCATTTAAGAACTCATTTTCAATCCATCTGCCTATTTCATAATCGAAATAGGCTGCAACAGCAAGCAATGTGCGGATGGATTTTAGCATGGCTACGGGCGAAAAGGTATCCTGATAGTTAATGCCTTCGCACTGACTATAACCTTTCGCTACAAGCCTAGCCTTGAATGTCTCTACATTCCCATCTGCACCTATCTTTCTCTTAAGATCCATTTACACCTAATAGGTACAATACCTTCAGGTGGATCTACAAGGTCCAGACTTGGTTTGAGTGCATCGAGTCAATTTCTGATCTCATTGCCTCTAACCATTTCTCGAATCGATATCTGATATCGTCTCGTCATAGATCTTGGGGTCATCACCATGAGCCCATTTTCGTGAGGAACATTTCCTCTACTTCTCTTGTATAGTACCTAAGTACCTTTCAGGAGGATGAAAAATCTAATCGATCTATGAGGTGGAAAAGGTTGTGTTAGACTGGTTCTAATTGATTGGGTTCCTCAGGTTCTTTAGCCGTTGCTCTTGGGAGACATTCTCCTTGAGCTTAATTATTCTTCCGATGCCACTATCTTGAATAAACTATTTTTCAAAAAAATAGCATGTCGATTCATAATCACATTGTGGTCTTTCAGAATATAAAAATAGTATCCTAATGACTCTTTAGGATATCCTATGAACGAGCTCTAAAAGATCTGAACTCTAACTTGTCCGCCTGCTGTCTCTTGACATGAGCCGAACAACCCCAAATTCTGAGATGACTCAGACTTGGTTTCTTACCATGCCATATCTCATACGGTGTGGTAGGAATGATTTTAAGGGAACTCTATTCATATATATATTGCTGTCATGAGACAATATCCCCAAAGAAACTCAGGGAGGTCGTGAAGCTCATCATAGAACGGACCATACTAATAGGGTCCGGTTCCTCCTTTCTGAAATCCGTTGAGTTGTGACGTTCCAGATGGAGTCCATTGAGAGACTATACCATTGTCCTTAAGATAATCTAGAACTCTCGACTAAGGTATTCACCTCCTCGATCTGATTGAAGAACCTTAATGGGCTTTCCTGTTTGTTTTTTACCTCATGCCTGAATTCTTTGAACTTTCCAAAGGCTTCAGACTTGTGTTTCATTAGAAACACATATCCGTACCTAGACATATCATCAGTAAAGTAATGAAGTAGACATAGTTGCCTCTAGCCGGCACATCAAATGGGCCGCACACATCCATATGTACTAGGGCAAGTAGGTCTGTGGCCCTTTCCCCATGTCCCACAAAATGGAGCTTGGTCATTTTGCCTTGAAGGCATGATTCACAAACTGGATATGACTCAAAGTCAACGGACTCAATAGCCCAAATTTTTCTAATTTGTTAACCCTATCTTTCGCTATATGACCTAGCCTTAGGTGCCACAAATACCTATCATTTAGACTATCTCTAGGCTTTTAATTCCTATGGTATTCATATTTTTCTCGATATTAAATACAGATACATCAATATGTAGCTGATAGAGACCAATAATAAGAAACCATTTACAACTTTATTATTTTCATAAAATATATTACAATTGTTCTTATGAAAGCTAATCACATAGCCTTCTTATGCTAAACATGAAACAGAAATCAAATTCCTGCTTACTGCAGGCACATAATAACAATCTCTAAGAACTAAATCTAATCCTAACGGTAATCGCAGAGGATAGGTTCTCACAGCCACAGCAGCAACTCTTACTCCATTCTCGATGCGTAGGATCATATCCCCATCCCTCAGCCTCCTGCTCTCCTCAAGATCCTACATAGAAGTGCACAAATGAGCACTAGAACCACAGTCAAGTATCCAACTGGATGCAGAAGAAACCGTAAGATTAGATTCTATAACGAGCATTCCTCTAGAAGGACCATCCTTCTTGTTCTTCAGGGTGGTCAGGTACTGAGGACAGTTTCGCTTCCAATGGCCGTCTGAATTGCAGTGAAAATATTTTTCTTTTCAGCAGCCTTCTTCTTTGTTCCATCTTCTTCTTCTTTCCATCCACCTTCTGCTTCTTCACAGACTTTTTCTTTTTTCAAAAGACTTTTTCTTGGAAGAAGTCCGCTCCACAATAAGGACTGAGCCTTTTGAACTCTTCAAAGAAAGCTCAGCCGTAACCAACATGTTCATTAACTCAGCCAAAGTACACTGCATCTTATGCATATGGAAGTTCATGATGAACTGATCAGATGCATCAGACAAGGACTGAAGGATCACATCAATCCGAAAATCTTTGTCTAAGATGATACCGAGCTTCTCAAGCTCCTCAAGGTCCTTGATCATTGTCAAACAATGATCTTGAACTGACTGCCCATCACGCATTTTAGCCTTAAAAAGTCTTTGGCAGACTTGATACTTGGCAGCGTGACTTTGTTCACCAAACAACTCTTGTAGGTGAGCCAATATTTGACGGGTAGTCATAATATTTTCATGCTGGCACTGCAAGTCATCAGACATGGCACCCAACATGTAGTATCTGCTTTGTTATCATCATCCGTCCACTTTTTCAGAGACGCTCTCTATTCAGCAGTCGGACGTGCTGGTATGGCAGGTGGATCCTGGTCCAAGACATGAGTCAGTTTTCGAAATCCAGAATAATTCTGTAGTTCCTCAACTAGTCCTTGAAATTGGATCCAATCAATCTGTGGGTGTCTAGTATTTTGGTCAGGGGGTTGGACGCAGACATGTTTCCTGTAGAGAGTCAAAATTTTTAGTTAGATTTTGTAATCAGACTTAACCAATTTGTTTAGGGATTTTATTTTTAAACAAATTAGGCTCCCACTATTTTCTCAGATCCCTACACTCTCTAGGTAGAGATTGAAAATCTTCGTGATTAGTGATTTTTAGTGGGTGGTGCGATCTCACCGACTGGCTCATCACCTCACCTAACAGTTATTGGTGATGGATCAACCGATGAGTGGACAACTCTTGTCCAATAATTCTCTAATCATGGTGTATCCAAAATTGATCTCTAATTCATGAAGCTCACCATGTCCAAATATTGCTCCAATCCTTAGTTAAGTCAGACCCACCATTTGCATGAACTAGATTCTGATTGAGTCCCTCATCGTATCCAAATATTGAGCACAATCCATTCTCTAATCCATAGCATCCAATGCCTAATGGACATAGTTGCATCTTTCCGGTGCAACTGAATCACTGTAACCAGTCGAAAACAATCAACCCCGAAAAGAGCCCGTACATCCACAATGGTGGAAGACCTTAGACTTAATATTTTTTAGGAAGATTTGATTTAGGTCTCATTAAACTTGACTTGACATAGTCATAATAATTATGACTAGCCTAGTGACATGGTTAGCTCGAATTGTTAGCCACCTCAAATCAGAACTGGGATCGACACATATGCCAGGTAAGTGAGACCGGTGGAAGGGACATGCCATTAACTCGACAAGAATGCATTCGAGTCGAGTAGCTCCCAATTAAAACTATTCCGTCGCATTGTCCAACTTACCTTAGACACCAAATTGTCGAACCAGAACCAATTGGGTTAGCCTACAATCCAGGCTCTAACACTGAACCAAATTAGGTATTAACTTGATCGAGTCACATATAAATGTGATTCGACCTTGACCTAGACTTAATCCTATTAGGCTGGTCAATTATTAGCTTTCATGATCCCACCTAACCAACTTTTGATTCGGTTTGATCAACGCTAGACCTAATTGAGCTACCCAAGCCCGAACCCAATTTTATGAAAATGACTTAGATCTAAATTTTCAATTTTAGACCTAATTTGATTTCATAAGCTTAATTCATTAATTAAGTCTTGGGTTCATAAATAAAATATATAAATAAATTTTAGGTTTCGGGATCTAGGATTTTATAGAAAAGTAAATTTGATTTCTGATTAAGGATGAATGCACAGCACCCCTACACGCCATAAGAACACCCCATTGAATGGGAGGAGAGGATCTTAAACCCTACTTTGTTCTTATAACCGGACGCTATGAGGAACATCTTAATCAAAATATTAATTTAACTACAAAACTGTTAGATCTAAATACATATATAATTTCAGATCTAACTTATACATGCTTTGCATACATCTCATGTATTAAAATTGATCTAATTAGCATGCTTTCAGATCTAATACATCACATATAACATCTAAAAATAAGATTTAAATTAAACTATTCAATATAAAATCTATTCTAGACAGTTACTAGAATAATTCTACAACTAGTCTAGACATGCAGCAGATCAATCTTATGAATTAATTAAATTTTTATTTTTTGATCTGAATATAAATTTATAACATTAAAAATTAAAAATAAATTAGATCTAATTTATATTTTAATCATATTAAAATATAAAACTTCAAGACTATTCATAGTTTAAATATTCCTAGTCTAGTCATGCATCTCATACATGTTAGATTTACTTAGATTTAATTTAAATTTTTTGATTTCAGATCCAATCATATCTGATGTGACATCTGAAATCATTAATATCAATAAATAAAAATAAAAATCAAATCTAAATTAGATCTGAAATAGAGCATCAATCTGGCTCTGATACCAGTTAAAAAAAAATCAGCTTTTTCTTGTAGGATCTTCCAGATCTAATGAGATCTGAGACGGAATATTTAAAAAAAAAAATTATCCTACGATATTTCAGATCTAAGATCTATTAGATCTAATTCTATTATCTTATATTAAATCTAAAATTAAATCTAAAAATATGAAGAATAGAGAATATCTCTAGGATAACTAGATTATCCTGTAGATGATCGCAGCGACGCCCGAGGTTCTAAAATAGTCACGCAGTTGCTGCCTCTACCGATATCCACTCGAGTAGGATCTAGATCATCTTCTCCTCATAAATCTTTGCTCAAAAATCAGACTAGATCTGATCTGCAAGATCTTCAAAGATCTTCTGAAGCTGGAGCAGCAGCTTCTCGACAAATCTCTGTAGCCTTCTGATTAGGGAGCCACCACACCTTGGACAAGCACTAGATGGATGCCCAACCTCTTGGATGTGAAGAGGGAGGGAGAGGAGCAGAGGGGTGTAGAGAAGTGGAGGGGTTTCATATTTTTACTGGGTATTGAGCAGAGTCTCTAAACCCTAGGCACAGACAGGGTTTAAATAGACCCTACTGCGCCATGCAGTGCCACATCATTCGACCAATCAAAAAATTCTAATTAATTCTGAAAAAATTTTAATTGATGGAGTGATATCATCTGATCATATCAGATAAGAACCCCACCAAACCTCCTACTATTGGCGCCAACACTGGATAAGCACAGTGAGATTGGCGCCCAACAGTTTGAGTCGATCAAGGCATAAAGTCCTCATCTCATGGGACTCTATCCTTATCCACTTGGGGCACACGCCCAATCTGATCTTGGCACCCACTTTGAGGTCTAATTTAGCAGGTGGACACTTCACAAAAACTCTCAATGACCTTTGTCAAGTGGCCTTTAGTCAAAGATCCATAAGTCAACGTTTGACCGATGTCCTAAAACGAAAATGGCAGGTGACAGAAATTGGCAGGTGTTGTCTTAAATTCATCTCATGAATTAAGATAAGATTTTTTGAGCTGGACTGGCTCAGTCAGACTGAGAGAAACTTCTCAAGGTTCTCTGGATGAGTCAAATCACATTTGGCTCAGTCGAGATGAAAAAGATTACACGAGGAAAAATTAGGCTCAATCGTGTGCTAGCACGATTTCTTTGAACCTAATTGGATCTAATCCAAATCAATCGAACTGGGCTAGCTCAATTGATGATATCCAAACTCTAACTCTTGTTTGTGTGATCCAGTTAGGTTATTTCATATGGTAATGAGACATGTCGTGATCTCATCATCGACATCATCGAAACTCCTTTCGATGGACAAGAACTCTTCTGATTCAGACAATTAGAATGATCGATCATCAAGATCATTCTAATTGCTCCAAAATCCATCAGTGATACCTAGTAGTATATGGTGGCGACCCATCAGAAATGAAGACGAACCTCTCTGTGTAGCTACCTGTGTGATTGAGTTCTTCTATCATGAGTCTCGACTGAATTAGGGTTAAGGTGAACTCGTCAAACCCAACATTAGTTATATGAATCAATCGATGATCGAGTCCGATGTGAAATCTCAATGAAAATTCTTTTCCATTATTTCACTCTGTCATGGTCATGGGCTTAAGGACTCGATCTTTCGATCATCATAGGACTACTCCTCTCATCTACCGAGGTTGATAGATCCATCTTGGTACAATTGGTTCCTACAATGAATATGCTACAGCCAACATACACCTCAGGATTTGAATAGCTAGAAGACCGAGTTATGGTGTAGTCAAACTATAACACACTTAAGGTAAACTGTCGATGTACCTCAGGTCAAAGAACTAGACACACAGCTGTAGCATCGAGCTAGTCATCGACGAGAAGGTAGACTTCCTTATGACTGCTCGAGGTGGTCACATTCAGTATCTCATTCTCAATGAATATTTACTCTCACTCTGATGTCTCCACACCGTAGACTCAAGACTCATCTACCCTAAAAAAGTGATCGTACACCAACCTTCCGGATCGATCACCATCCTCGTGATGATCCTATGATCAGAAGCTGTTTATGAGTTAGTTATGTAAATTTATGCCTTAAATTTTAACTCTTAAAATATGAATTAACATTCCTACTAACTCAAAGGATGTATCACAGACATAATGTACACAATGTGATAGTAGAATAACCTTTTATTCATTTATAGTCAAAATTAAAATTTCCTTACATTTGTACAGAAATGTGTCAGTAATCTGGCATCTAGGGCCACATCTAACACCCAACTCTCCTAATTTTTTTAAATTAATCATATTTTTTTTGCTAAATACCCTATCATTATGAGCTCTCGGATAGACCAAGCAATGCAAACCATCAGATGCCTCAACTACTTCCCCACCCGAGAAATGAAAACCATCTATTCTAGCTCTAGCAAGGACTTAGGTTGAATAAATGTCACCCTGGATATAGCTGCAAGTTTCAACCAATAATGTTTAGCAAAGGCACAGCCTACCATGTTAGAAACAAAGGATCTTACATAGAAGACTAAAACAACAGATAAACTACAAAAAAAGTAAAGCAGAAAAGTAGAGAATAACATAGAGTTTACAAGGTTTGAATGACAGAGTGTCATTCCTACATTCTCGGACAAGATCTTCATATGTGTCTTTTATTAGTCATGGTAGAAAATAATTATAAGAAGAAAACAATCTCTAATCTCTCACCCTTCTCTCTCTCTCTACAATGAGAATAAAGTTGTAGAATTCAAATTCCAAGGATACAAGAGAAAAAGAACCCACGGAGAGTTAGAATCACCCTTTAGATGTTTTTCATATAAAAATAAAAGACAATGGGCATATATACAGACAACTCTTATCGAGTTTGATAAGAACTAGAATTATTATCTTTATTGGTTTAAACTACCAATATTCCTATCATTATCTCACTTTCCACTTGTTTGAGTTTGTCTTCACCACTTCTTTTAGTATTTCAGTGGGGTGCGACCTCATCAACTAACATACCAGTACATGAAAACAGTTCTCTATATTAGTGGCACAACGGACATGATATTGTTGATCATTAGAGATAATGCATCTCCAGCACAACACCTCCTTACTAATTAAAGTTTTGAAAGGATAGATTTAAAGCAAAATTTGTCATATAAACAAAGCTTAAGTTAGCTTTTTATTAACTGAACCTGGTTTTATTCATTTTCAAAGCTTGAGATGTTCAAACTTCGCTTATTAGCGACTTGAGTTTTAGAAATATTTAAATTTGGTGCTAGTAACAATGGCTTCTACTACAACAAAAATATCTTTTAATGGCAATTTTATAGTGGCAATTCTTTAGTAGCCATAAAAGATTAAGTATCTATGTATCAATTATTGCTATTAATAAATGACTCAAAAAATATACTTAGAGCGGCTATTCCCCTCTAATTGCCATTAAATGTAATAAAATTATCTGGCCTCAAATTATCCATGCTAATAATTCACCCACCCCTATCTTTTCTTTCGTATTCTCCTAATCCCTCCCAATTCCTCTATTCTCTCCTCCCCCTTTTTCTTTATATTCCCTTAATCCCTCCCAATCTCTTCGTTCTCTTCACTCTTCAAATCTATCCGAGGCTCACCGTCGCTTAAATATTTCTTGCAAAGAAATCAGGGCAGGAGCTCGATGATTAGCTTCCTTCGATCTCCTCTACTTCTAGGTATGTTTGTTTTTTTGGACCACTTTGAACCTTGAAATAATGCTTGTAAGCAAAGGCATGTTAACATGCACTTTTATATAGACAGATGCTGAAACAATACTTCGATTGTTGATGTTCTTGATTGTTACAAAGGGTTTATGATATTTAAATTTTTGATATACATGCAATTGATTTGATTTAGATTTATTCTTTATGTTTTAATTTCTTTAGTTTGAACCTGAAATGAGTTAGGCATACTAACTTGTAAAGTGATTTAGGAAGTGTCAAAGTTTTATCCAAGAGGATTTTTTTTTTGCTGAGTGGTTAGGCATACTAGTTTGAACCTAAATTCCTATAGCATGAACTTAGAAGAAACATAAGTTAGCATGATTAAGAGTAATTACTCAAGGACTTATCTTTTTGCAGTGAATTTGCTTCAGTTATATTCGGTATTACTAGTTAAAATATTCATGTTACACATGACTTTTATAGTTGTCATGTTATTTATTTTTGTTCTCGTTGTCTATGTGATTATAAGGAATCTTCTAATATAAATCAAAACAATAATCTCTCTATATCTTGCTTTCTTGATTATATGAAATCTTGCTTGTTGTAGCAGTGATCTTTTATGGACAATCAAAAGTGTAAGAGATGGATGGATTATTATGGGATGACTATAGAATATCTAAATAGATTAGATAATTTTCTCAATTTTGTCTTACAAAATAACTTTGAGGGTGAAAAATATTATGTCTTTATAAAAGTTGTGTACTCTCCTATCGAAAAAATCAACAAACGTATACGATGATCTTATAGTCAATGATATTATATCGGGATATGATGCTTGGATTTATTATGGGCAGTCAATGTCTATGTCGCTTCCTACACAAGATGGTTATAGAGAAAGGAAAGCATATGAAGTGATGATGTAGTAGAAATGTTAAATAATGTATTAGAGTAAAGAGTGAAGCTAGAGACATAAATGCAGGGAATCCAATGGAGAAAAATATGGATGAATTTACTACACGATATACTATGGAGCACTTTAATGTGGAAATACAGAAACTTAACAAGTTACTAAAAGATGCTTATAGAGAATTATATGGCAGTATCAAAGGATTTTCATTGAATGAAAAAATGTAGATACAACTATACCGATAGGTACTCTTCAATTATGACTATAGTATTGTTGAATCTTTTAGAAAGTAAGTTATAGCTTTCATCTTTACTATATACAAAGAAAATATATTAGATTAAAAATTATCTACAATTTTATCTATGCAAAGAGCACATTAATGTAATCAAGAGATAAAATCAGCGACGTCATTTAACACAATATAAGATATATTGCCTACACAATGAATTTTTTTTTTGTGGTTTAAGGAGTACTTAAGTATTATTACTACTAGTTTTGATTATAAGAAATAAAAATACCAATTATCTTCTTATAAGTTATGAGTATCTCCTTAACAGTATTTTGTAGGTGGAATATGATTGATTGATCTTTCTTTTTTATTAATGAACTATGTTAAAGCTTCCAATAGTGCAAGTAATGGACAAACCACAAATGATGTACGATCACTTGCTCGAGGTCTAAATTATATTGCAAGAAGATTTCATGTCTTTGATGTGAATAATGGCTACAAGTTTCAGATAAAAAAATATGCATGAGAGGGATATAAATACTTAGAATAGTGGAGTCATGGTTACTGTGAAGACACTGAGTTATGCAAGTAATTATAGTGATGCAAGGCCTATAATAGAAGATATCATCTATTATGATTTATTGACAGATATTATAGAGTTGAATTACTATGATAGATTTAAAGTGATACTGTTTAAATGTGATTTGTTGATGTGACTCGAGGTAGAGGGCTAAAGCAAGATGCACTAGGATTAACAGATATTATAGAGTTGAATTACTATGATAAATTTTAAGTTGTTCTGTTTAAATGTGATTAGATTGATGTGACCAAGGTAGATGACTAAAGCAAGATGCATTAGGATTCACACTCGTTATTTTTCTCATTTGATTCATATCGGTGATTATTTGAGTGATGAACCATTTGTATTTACTTTCTAAGCTCAACAGATGATATTTATCCAAGACTATAAAGATCAAGAGTGGTTTGTTTCTGTACCAATAAAATTAAGAGAGTTTTGATGCACAAAAGGAGTATGCTGATAGTAACATTGGAATAGGCATGGAGAATGATTCTCAAATTTTTGTTAGTTTAATAGACACTATTATGATAGAAAATTATAATATTAGCTGGATGAGAAGTGATGTTGAGGAAACCATTATTGATACAAGATGAGTAGACTATCTTATTATGATAATGGATTATTTTATGATTATTTGATGTAAATTATTATTGTTGTTACTAATTTCAAATGAATATATATTCATAATAATTATAAAATTTTACTTTATATTTAAATTCACTTCTTGTTGAATTATTTGACTTATTTTTTGATGTATAAAATAATTCATTTTATGTTGTGTGGTCTATTATTTTTTATCTTATCTATTTTAGATTATATATGATTATCATGGCAGAAGAAGTTAAGGAAGATCATAGTTCAATATTCATCTCAAGATCAATAAAATCTTCCATAACCTGATAGTGATCTTTCAATTTATACATATCTCAATCATGAAAATCAATCAGGAGATTTAAAAAGGGAGCCAACTGATATGTCCGGTGACATTGGTTCCCTTTATATATTTACATTATACACCATTCGATTTGCATATTTTTCATCATAATATAAATATTCTTTATTTTATTAAATTTTATAATTTTTAAGAACAAAGGAGTGTACGAGGACCTACTCTATTAGTTGATATTTGGAATCAGTCAGAAGAAGAAAGAATCATTATGGGC
This sequence comes from Elaeis guineensis, assembly GCF_000442705.2. Lineage (NCBI taxonomy): Eukaryota > Viridiplantae > Streptophyta > Magnoliopsida > Arecales > Arecaceae > Elaeis > Elaeis guineensis. The sequence continues at coordinate 13,834,947 of NC_025993.2, read as the reverse complement.
AGCACATTAGAATAGAAGGATGAGTTCTTGCTATCTTTTTGGGCACTGTGGGAAGAAATATTTTTGATTTAGCTCCTATTCATATCTCAGATTGGAGAATATTTTTCAAGAAAGACAAAAGGCAATTATTGAAGTCTATCAAGATAATAGACATCCATTGTCAATCCAAGGTTCACTTAATTATTAGTAATTTTATAATTTATTACTATATACATCTTATAGACAAAATTTTCATTCCATCATCATGGTGAGAAATGGATATTAAGATCTTTAGAGAAAAAATGGAAAGATTATAAGTGTGAGTTGAAAGCTAAATATTTTGAAGGCTGTAGAAATAAGGATAATATTTTAAGTAATAAATCTGATCGCATACCAAGGGATCAATGGATTGTCCTCATCAATCATTGGTTTTCAGACAAAACAAAGGTGATATCTTAAACTAAAAATACTATTCATACCCAAACAATTATCTTTACTTCTATATTTCTTCTCAAACAATTTTATGTTAGAGCCTTTCTTTTAGTATATTTGTACAATGTCAGAAATGAAGTGAGACAAATAGGAAAAATCGATCAATGTGCTAAAAGTAGCACATACTGGAGGATCTAAAAACATTGCACGGTTGATGACAGAAAAGGTATCACAAAGTATTATTCTTCTTTTCTTTTTTCTGTGAACATATATAGCTTTTATTATGGCCACTATTGTTGCTTATGAATTTAAAGATAGTTTTTTAAATTGTTATGCAATTGTATTGATATCTTAAAATAGAGCTCGCTTTAGTATTACATTTAGAGATTTTAATTTCAAAATCATGATTTAATCCTTTATTAGGCTAAGGATAGAGTTAAGCCATCAAGAGCACATATTTTTTGTTAAACTCATAAGCAATGCAAAGATGGGAGGCCTATTAATGATGAGTCGGCTCGAACAGTTGTAAGTTTTTTGACTTTGTCTATGTGATGCTTTTAATTTGAGACTTTATTTTCTTTTATAATTTTATATCATCATGAAAATGATGCAATTTTTTTTCTTATGAGCTTAGGATTTGAAGAAGTAAAAGTTAAGTCAACCTTCTAATTTCATTGATCAACCCTAAGATAGTGTCACTTTCAAGGATGCTATAAATTCATAAGTGATGGGACAAGAGATAAGTGGCTTAGTATGGGGTTTAGGACTTGGTCTAACCCCAAGTAGTTTATGGGGACTAGCATCTCATCACTTGGGAGCAATCTCAGAAGATGATAGAGCCTCTGAGAAAGTAAAATTATTGGAGAAGGATATGAAGATTATGAAAGAATGCCACACCAATGAAATGAGAATGATAAAGAAAAATCAAGCACGATTAGAAACTAAACTTGGTATTAGTACAAGAAAAGAGAATTTTTATGATGAAATTATTTGTGACGAAAATATTTTCATTGACAATAAGAGTATTTACGATGAAAAATTAAATTCATCATAAATAATAAAATATTTATGATGAAAATAATTTTTTATCATAAATAATTTTATATTAGTGACAAAAAAAGAATTTCATCATAAATACTTATTATTTGTGATGATTATTTTCATCATAAATAAAAAAAATATTTATTTTAATTTTAAATTTTTAAATATTCATGATGAAAATATTTTCATTATAAATAATTTAAATATTTATGATAGAAAATATTTTTTTATCAGAAATAACATTATTTTCAATGAAAATATTTCATCACTAATATTTAAAAAAAATAAAAAATTTAAAAATTATAGATTATTTATGATGAAAATATTATGTCATAAATAATTGAGTATTTATGATGAAAAAGTTTTTTTCATCATAAATACTCAATTATTTATGATGAAAAATTTTTATTGTTAATATTTAAAAAAAATAAAAAATTTAAAAAATTTAAAAATTACAGATACATCATAAATAATTAAGTATTTACGATGAAAAAAGCTTTTTTCATCATAAATATAATTATTTATGATGAAAAATTTTCATCTTTAATATTTAAAAAAAATAAAAAATCTTAAAAATTCAAAAATTATAGATTATTTATAATAAAAATATTATGTTATAAATAATTGAGTACTTACGATGAAAAACTTTTTCTGTCGTAAATAGTCAATTATTTATGATGAAAAATTTTCATCATTAATATATGAAAAAAATAAAAAATTTTAAAAATTTTAAAATTATAGATTATTTATGATAAAAATATTATATCATAAATAATTGAGATTTATGATGAAAATTTTTTTCCATCGCAAATACTCAATTATTTATGATAAAAAATTTTCATCACTAATATATAAAAAAAATTTAAAAAATAAAAAATTATAGATTATTTATGATGAAAATATTACATCATAAATAACCAAGTATTTACGATGAAAAGCTTTTTCCATCATAAATACTCAATTATTTATAAAAAAAATTTATCGCTAATATTTAAAAAAATAAAAAATTTAAAAAATTTAAAATTTATAGATTATTTACGATGAAAATATTACATCATAAATAATTGAGTATTTATGATGAAAAATATTTTCCATCATAAATACTCAATTATTTATGACAAAATATTTTCATCGTTAATATTTGAAAAAAATAAAAAACTTTAAAAATTTAAAAATTATAAATTATTTATGATAAAAATTATTTTTCATCATAAATAGTCAATTTTTTATGATGAAAATATCTTTTTATCAATATTTTAAAAAAATAAAAAATTTAAAAAATATAAAAATTATAGATTATTTATGATAAAAATATGTCATCATAAATAACTTAGTGTTTACGATGAAAACTTATTTTCTATCATAAATAGTTAATTATTTATGATAAAAATATTTTTATTATCAATATTATGAAAAAACAAAAAATTAAAAAAATATAAAAATTATTGATTATTTTCGATGAAATGATAAAAATATTATAAATAATTGACTATTTACGATGAAAAATGATTTTCATAGTAAATACTTCATTATTTACAACGAAATAATTTCATCACTAATAACTAAAAAATTAAAAATTAAAAAAAATGACTTCTGACACTGAAAAAGAATCATTCTTCCAGTATCTAGACTTTGTTGGATGATGTAATAAAATTCTTCATCCGCAACTGAATCAATCGTCTATAAGATCCAGGAGCAAACCGCCTCAGAAAATTAAATGCTCGGAATTTGATTCAGAAAAAATGTCAACTTCCAACTGTATAAAGAATAAAACTTTATCAACTATTCGATAGACTAAATTATGTCATTTACTTCAAAATCATCCCAAAAAAATTTGACCAATAATCCCTTGTGACAACAAAATCCTATAATATCTTTAACAGAAAAACATAACTTCTTGAATGCTGTCCTTAATCTGTGGCAGATGATGCATCACAGCAGTCCGATCTTTGAAACCACTAATTAATGTCGATTTTTCATCAAAAAGATTAGACTCTATATAGAATTATAGCTTTCTTTCTATAGATCAGTAAAACAGAAGCCCGAAAGAATAATATTCTACATGTTTTACTTTATAGTATCAATATATCCTTCGAAAAAAATAAAAAAATTTAAAATTTAAAAAATATAAAAATTATAGATTATTTATTTGATTTATTATAACCATTATGTTGCTTCTGTTTTTATTATTTAATGCTCCTTTTGCATTTATATAAGTCAAAAAATATGCGAAAGATCTTTGCTGGATCCTTCAGTATTATTTTTCAAAACTGTATTCATGGTCTTGGTATGAGATGATTGTTTGTCATAGATACTCTCTAACTAGTTGAACTCTTATAATTACTATTTAGTTCAAGATTTATCCTGAGATTGATATATTCTTGAGCAGGTATTATCCTTTCTACTACGCTCCTTTTGCGTCGGATCTCAATGGTCTTAGCTGCTCGCAGATTAAATTTGAGTTCGGATATCCATTCAAACCTTTCAATCAACTCATGGCAATATTGCTATTAAAAAAGTAAATCTAATTAATTAAATTTTTTAATTATAAATTATGTTTGATTGGAGCAGAATATCAGAGAATTTGGTTTATTTTTCTGATCAAGGAGAATCAAATTGATCAATATCATGGTTGTCTCATATTCATCTTATTCTTTTGCACAGATATGCAATCTTCATAAATCTTGATTAGCATGAACATATCCAAGGCTGCTAGAATTCATGAATATACCCGAGAAGGTACTTTTAGTGGAAAAATATTTTTTTACAAAAATTATTTACGATGAAATTTAAATTTACATTGCTAATAAGATTATTAATGATGAAATCTTTCAATGTCAATAATTTTTTTGATGAATTTTTTTTTAAAAAAAATTATTTTAATGAGAATTTTTTTTGAATTATTAGCAAAAAAAATAAAATTTTTATTGCTAATAAACTTATTAACATGAAAATACTTTTCATTACTAATAATTTTTTTTAATTTTTATTGTGGATATTTTTTTGATAAAAATTATTGACGATGAATATAATTTTTTCAATGCTAATGATTTTATTAACGACAAAAATTTTTGTTTCATCGCTAATAATTTTTAGAGAAAAAAAATTTTAATGGATATTTTATTTTTGGCAGGAATTATTAGTGACAAAAATCATATTTTTATCGCAAATAATTTTTTTTGGAGGAAAAAATTTTTTAGCGAGAATTTTTTTTGATGAAAATTATTGACGATGAAAAAAATTTCATCGCTAATGATGGTATTAGCGACGAAAATTTTCGTCGCTAATAGTTCTGATCAACTCAATGTCCCATCGCCCAAACCCACTTCCCCCCCTCCCCTCTCCCTCTCCGTGCTCTTCCCCCCTCTCTTCCCACCGGTGAGCATGTTGCCACCACCGTCCGTCGTCTGCACCGCCATTGCCGTTGCCATCGCCGTCCATTGGAGGTAAGGTTCTTCGAACCCTTTTTTTTTGTGTTGATGGGCCATCGGGGGGCGAAGGGGGTTGCGGGGGGGGGATGGTGGCCGACGTCGCCACGGGCCGGGGAGGGGGTCGGCCGGTGGGGAGGTGGTCGGGGGGCAGCCGAGGGTGAAACGGGGGCAGAATGGGGTCGGGGGGTGGGGAGGGGAAGGGGTCGGCCGGCGGTGCCATGGGTAAAATAAATTATACTGATAATATTTAATTAGCATGATATTCTTTTAATATTTTTATTGGCAGGATGTATTTGATATTATTGATTTTGAGGAGAATCGTGTGCGCGAGCTGTGGATGCTCATTTATCTTTGTGTTTCAAGGAGTATGCCACCACATCTATCAGCATTGGTACCATGTGATGCAGGATCATGGGGTGGAGGCAGCGCGGCAGCGACGGCCCTATGACAGCATCACTATGGATGATTGGACTGTCATATGCCGGCATTACGAGGATCCGACATATCAGGTTACACATCCAATTTTTTTTTAGAGTTTAATGATTGAATCATTTATTCTTAAATTTAATTTATTACCTACTAATTTGACTGCTAACTATACAGAGAAGATGTTCCAGAACGCATGAATCGGGCTAGATAGACCGTACGTATTATGAGGTTCGAGGTCATTCGCTCATCACATGGAGTAGATGGTAAATAATTTCTAATTAGTATATAATTCTCAAGCTATTTAAAAAATTTTTAATTAATTATTCTCAAATTGCAGAGAGATATTGAGAGTGACGAGCTTCCTGGTAGGATTGATATCTACCAGCAGACCCACCAGCGACGGTCAGGGGAGTGGACGACAGAGAGCCAGGAGCTCTTTGTAAATTTTTTCAATTATTTTTTTCATTCATAGTTTGATTTTCAGTATAAATTAAAATAGCTATAATTTTAATTTTTAGACTGTATGATAGGCATCAGATCCCAGCCTACCCTGAAGGCTCGACCACATCCACAGATGAAGAGATCTGTGATCAGGTGCTTGGTACGAGATCCTGTTATGTTAGCGATCTAGGGTATAAGATCAGTGCTCCCTCATCTTCACGCTCGTCTAGGACTGACATCCATGCTGCCTGCGATGCTCGATTGGCGGAGGTGCAGAGGCAGGATACTGAAATCGACAGTGGGCTAAGCATCGAGCTGATGAGTTGGCTGCATGCATCGATGAGTATCAGCTGCTCTAAATTCAGATGATGGAGCGGATGGCATAGATGGAGCGGATGTTACAGCTGATGAGGCAGTAGCAGGTCGGTCCGAGCTCTTCCAAGTACTTTCATTTTTAGCTCGTTCTCCTTCTGTAGAGTCGACACTTGACGGCCTCTTTATGTAATTTTTTATTTTTATTTAAATCTCTTATAATTTTAATTTAATATAATAAAATAATAAAATTTATTTATAAATTTATTAATTAATTTTTATTTTTATTTTTATTTTTATTTTATAAAAAATATTATAAATATAAATTAAAATATATATTCATAAATTATTTTTAAAAAAATATATGTAAATTATTAGTGACGAATTATTTTGATGAAATATGGATCGTCAAAAAATGTATTAGCAATAAAAATTGGTCATAAATAAATTTTTAATAAATTTAAAAATATTAAAATTTTATATTAAATTAATAGAATAAAATATTTACTCATAAATAATTGATATTTTATTAACGATGAAAATTTATGTCAAAATTATCATATTTATGAGTAAGCTTTACGTCACTGATATATTTAAATTTGATTTTCAAAAAATTTATAATTAAATTATTAGCGATGAAAATATTTTTATCGCTAATAATTTTATTTGTGATGAAAAATTTATGTCGTTAATATTTTTATAAATTTAATTTTAATAAAAAATTTAATTAAATTGATAGCAATGAAATATTTTTATCTCAAATAATCGTATTGATGAGAAAAATTTTCATCACTAAAAATTTTTAAAAAATTATTTTCATAAAAATTTTTAATTAAATTAATAGTGATGAAAATATTTTTATCATTATTAATTTATTATTTATTAGTGATATTAAATTTCATCGTAAATATTCTTTTTTATGATTAAATTTTTTATCATAAATAGTTTTCAAAAAACTAATTTTTTTAATGATAAAATTTTTCATCGTAATATCCATTTTTTACAATAAATTTTTTTTATTATAAAATATTATCAATGATGCGATTATTTGCGACTAATATTAGCAATAAAAATTTTATCGAAATAACTATTAGCACAAAATAGATTATTAGCATGAATTTTTTCATCGCTAATAATCTATTTTGTTATAGTCTATACGATGAAATTATTTTTAGGTAGACATTTAGCTCATGAAACTACCATGCCTTCTGGATCAAATAGAAAACTAATGAACTGGTATTTTTTCTTAAAGAACTTGAATTTATTCTTCTTCAATTAAGCAAGGTATTTGTCGGTAATAATATTGTTCTTATATTATTTTTAAATAGATTTTTGATGCCCGTAGTGCTCATGAAGTAGTGAATGCGCAATATTTTCAAAATCTTTCAATATTTCATGTCTCTTTTTACTTGTCAAGATAATAATATTATGTTAACTTACCTTAAAATATGATTCTTGATGCATATGATCTTATTGTTTTCATAGTATTTTTTGCTAATAGTAGTAAATTGAAGATCATATCTAGTTCATGTTATTTATTTTATAAATTTTTGCTTTCATTATTTACTAACTTGGTGTGTCATGTGATGTTGGAATTATCCTCTATTTGTTATTACTCTAATTTTGTTGTTTATTGACTATATTGCTGCTGCACAACTAAAATTATTGCTACTTGTTTATTAACTTATTTATATGCTTTCTTTTTTTTTTTTAAGGATACACATTGTAAGTTGATGGACGCTCTAGGCTAAGAGTTTAGTTGATACTGATGGAGTTCATTAAGGCTGAGACTAAATTATTAAGAGTTCATTTTTATGATAGTGATAGACATATTTTTTTACCATTTTTGTATTTGAGAGTTACATATATTTGACAAAAAAATATGGTGTAACTCTTTTTTGGTTATTATAATATATAGTACTTTATTGTTGTTGTTGAACTTTATTGGTTGGTTGAATTGTGCTTAAAAATTAATTATAAAATTTATTTTGATATTGTTATGATAATATTGATATTTGAATAGATCTTAATTATTACATCAATTAAATTTCTTATATCAGTATATCATATTATAATGTAGATAAAAAAGAGGGGGGGGGAGATATAGCGGCATTTTCAATTACCACTAATAACTGTTAAATTAGCTTGTTACATCTTTTAGCAGCAATTATAATTATCATGACATGCATACCTCTGGCCTTTTAGCAGCAATTATAATTACCATGGAAGATATAACTTTTAGTGATAATTTGTGATTGCGATGAAAGATATATCTCTAAGCATAAACATACTGTCATATCATGGCATTATAATTACCACAAAAGACTTACCTCTTAGTAGCAATTATAATTACTATGAAAGATATACCGTTGAGTGTAGATAGGCTACTATATCATGATAATTATATTTGTCGATATCAATTGCCATAATAACTCAAACCTATACTGAAATTTCTTATACCTTTATCGGCAATCTCTGTAATTGCCAGTATAATCTTTACCGACCCTAGTTCTACTGACAAATAAGCAATTGTCGGAAAAAATCCTAATGGCAATAATAATTACCGCTAAATATCAAAATAATTATCGATAAAAATCTTTCTTGTTATAGTGTTCTCCCATTAAACTCTTGCTAATCAACCTATAAAGATTACCAACCGACTCTTCCTTTACCACCATGATGCAACCTTTGACAACTTTCAACTAACGCTTCTCTCCGATGAATTTCATATCATGCTCATCGAACATCTCTAAATACATCAGACTCTTTTGAAATGTAAGGATATATCTGACATCTGAAATTATACTACTACACCCATTGAACATCTTGATTCGTACATCTCCCACTCTAACGATTGAGCACTCGCCGTTGTCTCCCATATAAGCAACGCCATTCTAGTATGGTCTGTAAGTATGAAACCACTTCACTTCCTATGAGGAGTCATGTGAATGATGTACTCGAATCAAGAATCCACTAATTGAGTATATCTGGTCTCCTTTAATAGATAATGTATCTCCATCTTTAGATGTAGTAGAACCAGCATCTACCATGTTTTTTTGAAAATTACTAGACTTGGTCCTCTCACCTCCTTTTCTCAGTATGAAATTATTTCCCACATTTACCACAACTCCAACACTTTATCTTTTTTTTTATCTTGGACTTCGATTTGGATTTCCGTCTATCACCATGATCTCTCTCTATGGACCTTCCTCATGCTACCATTGCATCAGCTGATGAACTTTGATTTGACTTATGCCTCGATCTTCAATGAGAGGTGATACTACAATAGATTCTATCTCAAGAGACTTTATGTGGCTAAGATTTATGATCAGATTATCTCAAAAATCTAATATAGAATAAGGTAAAATGTTAGCTTTTTCCTTATCATCAATTTTAACATTAAGGGCATAAGTTTACTGATTAAAGAATTGAAGTGGTTGAGGTGCTTTTGAACTGATGCTCCATTCTTCATCTTTAGGTTGTAGTGGCTGTCTAAGGAATATCTTATTCACCAATGACTTTCTTTCATAGATGCTTTTTAGCTTCTTCAACAATCTTTTTGCATTTGTCTCTGTTTCAATGTTGAAAAGAATACTATCCTCCAATCTTAAAAATAAGTTTGCCAAAGCCATCTCATCTTTCTCTGCAAACTTTTATTTGTCATCCCTTCCAGCTTGTCTTCTTTATTGAGAAAGGCGACCGCGCAACCATCTTTCACTAGCATCGCATGCATCTTAAGTTTTCACATTGCAAATTTGTCTCATCAAAGCATGGGATCTCAAACCTAGTTGCACAATTTTCTGCCATCATGATTATACTGTACAAAACTTTTCTACAAATCTGGCTCTGATACCAATTGATAGAAATAAAAGATCTTGTGTAGAAAACTAAAACAACAGATAAACCATAAAAAAAATAAAGCAGAAAAGAAATAGAGAAAGAATACAAAAAATTTATGAGATTCGGATGATGTAGTATCATTCCTACATCCTCGAGCAAGATCTATGTATGCATCTTTTATTGATCATGTATAGCAGAAAATATTTATAAGGAGAAAATAACCTCTAATCTCTCACCCTTCTCTCTATAATGAGAACAAGATTATAAAATTCAAATTTCAATAATATAAGAGAAAAAAATCCACAAGAGTTAGAATCACCCTTAGATATTTTTCATATAAGAATAAGAAAATAAAAAAAATAATAATATATAATATATTATATATATATCCTTGTTAGTTTAAACTACCCATATTCCTATCCTTATCTCATTTCCCATTTGTTTGAGTTTATCTTTACCATTTCTTTTAGTGTTTTAGTGGAATGTGACTTCATCAACTAATATATCAATGCATGAGAGCAATCCTCTGTATCAGTGGCACAAAGGTCACGATACTATTGATCATTAAGGATAATGCATCTCCAGCATTACACCTCCTTACTAATTAAAGTTCTTTAAGGATATATATATATATATATATATATATATATATATATATATATATATATATATATATATATATATATATATCCTTGTTAGTTTAAACTACCCGTATTCCTATCCTTATCTTATTTCCCATTTGTTTGAGTTTATCTTCACCATTTCTTTTAGTATTTTAGTGGGATGTGACTTCGTCAACTAATATATCAATGCATGAGAGCAATTCTCTATATCAGTGGCACAAAGGTCACGGTACTATTGATCATTAAGGATAATGCATCTCCAGCATTACACCTCCTTACTAATTAAAGTTTTTTAAGGATAGATTTAAAGTAAATTTATCATATAATAGAGCTTAAGTTAGCTTTTTATTAACTAAACATAGTTTTATTCATTTTCAAAGCCTGAGATGTTAAACTTTGCCTATTAACGACTTAAGTTTTAAAAGTATTCAAATTTGGTTTGTTTCTCGCCCATACCAAGCTTGAACAAGTGCATTATCACTTCATTTGTAACCCCAGTAGGAGAAACCATGCCTCAATGTCTCTTGCCAACCCTATTTGTTTGTCCAAATTTTGACATTAATGTTCTAGAGGTGGAACTTGCAGAGGATTTTTCTAGTTGGCAGCAATGGAGCGGAGAGGTGTAAGGGAGGAGAAGGATGATGGGGTGGAGAAAGGAGCAAATGAGATAGGCATGGGGATGGCAGCGCTATCATGCTGGTGGCAGTAGGGTTTTCTTTTTTTTTTTTTTTTTCATGAGCTTTGGTCCAAATTTAGACTTAAGATCCGCCAGATGGTTGTCTTGGAGTCCTCTTCCAATATAATGTGGTTCGCCTATAGGATGGTATTAGATAATGTAAAGACCTTAATTCGGTTGGCTAGTGGAACTATAGTTTTATAGAGAGAAAAGTAGCCTGTTGCCGTGAAAGCTGACTTGGAATCTCAAATGATAAAATCGACTCCACCAATCTGGTTCCAATTCTCCACACTGCTATCAAGCTGCTTTCTTTCATGAACGGGTCTAGCTTCTATCATGATGGAGATCGATATGTACAATATACATGGTATGCCAAAAGAGCTTGTGTAATTATAAATTTGAGTTTGATTTAAAATATTTTTTTTTCATTGAATTCCGTCTAAAACTTATTTATAATCATCTATTACTTCACAAGAAAATGTTTGACGACCAAAGTGGGCAGCACCGGCAAGCATTTTCTTTGAAAATGATTTTCTTTAGAAGGTTTTTACATTATCTAATATATAAAATTTTTATTATTGAATGAAAAAAATAAAAAATATTCTTTTGGTTAGTTACAAGTAAAATTATCTTTCCAAGAGATTTTTCGAATCAACAAGATATATCATGAAAAGTAACAAAATTTCATTATAAAAAGATGTTAAAAAATAAATAAATTCTTATTATTTGCTTCAAATTAGTAACTAGTAAATCATAGTCTTATATATTATACCATTTAATGAGAAGAGGGCTGGTAACTGAACCCAAATATTGGACATCAGTTAGATTTTTTTTTTAACTAAAAATTTGAAATATCTTTAAAATATTTAGCTTGGAGATCCATTGGGAAGAATGGGTGATGGGTTTTATAATGCTTTGAGAGTTGTGCGGTGGGTGATCTAATGATGCTCTGCATGAAGAATGGTTAATCATTGTCCCTCTTTTTGGAATGCTATCATTACTACCGTCGAGATAAAACATCTATAATTAGACCGACCATGGAAGAAATTATGATCGGGCATGCTTCGAACATGTCCATCAAAAAATGAGTGACCGCGCATACGTAAGCGTTAAAATACTAAGAAAAGAGAAATGGTTAAACTCTAGAGATATTTGAACGGTTAGATAAACATCACATAACCGTTCTTTTTTTTATAGATATCCCAATATATGCACATCACAGACACAGACGATGATGATCCGACCATAATTTTTTTAATGATTGATCCGACTATAAAAATTTTTTCCCCACCGCCATTCTGCCCTCTCCCCACTTCGTGCAGGCTACTTTCTTGCTGTTTTGGTCTTTTTGTAGCTATATGCCACTTTCTTAATTTACCGCTCGCCACCCTTTTCTACCTTGTTGTCTCTAGCTCAGATATTATCTCCATCCTCTCTTCTTCCATGGTAGGTAAAACAAAAGGTTCTTTTTTTCCTTTATTTTAACAGTGCAAGATTTTTTTATGGTAGCTAGCTTGGCTTCCTTATTAGTTATCTCATCCAATCTTATCCCAAAATTAGATTCAACCATCATTTTTAACAAAAATAATCACATCCTTCAGGAAATAACGAAAATTCTCTGATTGCATCATGCAATTTTATCTAGATGTTAATATGACAAAGGTCAAAATTTTATAAAATAAAAATTTAAAAATAAAGTAATATAGAGATCTTTTCATCAAGGGCCTGTTTTGGCCCAATTTCGTGGGAGGGAGAGTGCTACTCGGCTAATATTTGCAACCTTGCAACATGTTCATGCCAAAACTTGATTAATGTTTTAGTACTCTGGTAAAATTACACCACTTTCAATCCTCTAATCCAGTAACCCGAACATGCCATCCATCCCATACACCATTTCTACCTCCTAATTAAACCAAACATCTTACGACACGACACAAACACGTACACAAAAACATACCATGCATCTTATTACGTACACACCATAATATTCTACATGGCCTGAACCCTAAAACGCAGCCATCTCCCCTTCTCCGTCCGCCAAAGGCTCCAACACTCCACTATCGGACTAGCATTGCGTGCCGAGCAGTTGGCACGGATCTCCCCCTGCTTCCCCGTCAACACGCTCAGCTGCCCCATCTTGATCATGGCCGACGCAAATTTCTCGAAGAACAAACCCCGGTTCACGGCGAAGCTGGTGACGATAGACCGCGTCCTGGAGTCGGTGTACAAGTCTGGTCTGAGGTGAAGAGGCCTTGGCGGTTCATGAGATCGACGTAGTACTTATTGTCGAAGGTGTTGGGGGAGCGGATATCGAGTACGGTGGTGTTGACGGTGTTCTTGGCCGGGCAGGTGCGGCGGAGGGATTTGGCGAAGTTCTTGTCCATGGTGGGATCCTGGGAGGGGAAGAGCCGGTTGTCGAAGGAGGTGCAGTGGCCGATGCCGATGGTGTGGCCGCCGGAGAGGGCGACGAGGTCGGTGGTGTCGAGTTGGAGCTTGGCGAAGGCCGAGAGGAGGAGGGTGACATTGAAGAAGGGGGCAGGGAGGCTGGCGAGGGTGGCTTGCTGGGTGGCGAAGTTGAGGCCGTCACGGCGGCCCAAGGGAACGGGGTAGTAAGGCCCACCGGACTGCAGCAGACATATCAACTCTTTAATTAAGAGGGTGTGAGTTGGCTTAACACTTGGTTTCAAACTATTTGATGGGGTCAGGATCGAGAAATTATTAGAACTTAGGGTATCATCTCAGAATGAAATTAGTGAATGAATTTATTTCATTCTAAGTTCACGTGAATTTGACCCATCTAATAATTTTTCTGGAGATGATATTTATATACATGCATATATACACACACTTATTTCCAGTAATAACAAATATATGAATATATATAAAATTATATTTTTTTGAATATTTAGATTTTTTTTCTTTTTGATCAAAAATTTTCAAGAGATGTGTCTAAATTTTGTGTGGGATTTGTGATATATATACAGGGAGGGATAGAAACTTGAGCCTTAACTTTTTTAAGGCATGATGATGGAAAGATGCAAAGTTTGCATGGTTTGTTTCTCAAGATTTAGTGAATTTTGTTAGGACCTTACCTGACCTTATGCATGTTTGTTTTCTAGTTTATCGATCGGATGCAACAAAGTATATTATGTTGTATGATAACTTCACTAACCAGTGGATGTCTATTGCTCTTAATTTATGCATGGAAACAGATCAACCTGAGAAAAACTTGCGTCAGCTAAATTAAATTAAGTGGACCTTTGACACAAACAATGAGGTAGTGTGGCACGTACGTACACAAAGCACGCAAGCATGACACAAGCAAAACCTGCATTCCTCAAGATGTATTAAATTAAAATTATATAATATATATGACATAATGAGAAGCGGATGTGTGTTAGATCCGTCACACGCGCTGGCCATGAGACGCATGTTATCTGCCATATATAAAAAAAAACGTACTCGTACTTCTTTTTGGATAAGCTAACGTATATTGGTCTCCTTTTGGTGGTTCTATATGCATATATTATTATATTCGAGGCCTCTCGCATGGCATCCATCGCAGGCCGGCAAAGCTGACCAACTACCATAAACTCATTAACTGCTTATATGGTTGTATGACAACTTGTGACATAGATTGTTGGGGAATTTATGAAGAAGAGGACACTTTGGCTTCTATTATATTCTAAAGCACCCGTTAACACTAAATCAAATCGGCACTATCTAGTGTTCCTGCTAGTATTATCACTTGTCGGCACGGGGGGGGGGGGGTACATGTTTGAAAAATATTGTTTAAACAATTGATTTCCATGCTAGTAGGTGAGATTGATAATTAGATCCATAAATATTTTGAGTCAAAATTAACGCTGTAGGGAAGGATGGCTATCGGCGCATGAGATTGACAATGGTACTAAAAAGGAGAAATTTATTCACTCTCAAAAATATATATTTTAAATAAAATTATATTAATTAGATGAATATTTAAGTTGTGTTTGATAGTTGACAATTTATTCAGATTATTGATAATTTAATATAATAATTTGAATTACTATGTTTCGTATATTTTTTTGGATAGTAATATAGATTACCTTAGGGAGGGATGGCTATCTAGACTATCATTTTTTTTATAATGTTATAATAAAAATTTTGGATAAAATTATTTTTCAAAAAAATTATACAAAATCTATTGACTAATCCTTCTCCCTCTCCCTTTTCGTATGTGTTCCTGACCCACGGCTCTTCCATCTCTCTTTGCTTGCCTATAGCTTCTCTGCCCTTATCCCCCATCACCCTCCCATGACTCCTTCATGCCCGTCTCCACTACCCCTACAACTCCACATGCGCGCCCACCCCCTCCCCACCCCCTAGTGCCAGTGATTTTCCATATCCCTCAACCCATTACTTCTCTATACCACTATCACACCCATATCACTTTCGTTACTTTTTACCGAAAAAAAAGAGCACCAGAACCAAATTATTGAGATTATTTTAAAATTTTGATTTTACATTACTGATAATCTGATGGTCATACCAAACATGTTAGTCAAAATTTTTAATAATTTTACTGCAACATTATCTATGTGTACCAGACACAGTAATCAATATTACTGATAATTTAATGGTAGCAATCTATCCTGAGGGCCTATTTGGTTGGGAGTAATCTGGCATGAAAAAATAAATCCTATGTCAGATTACCATATTTGGTATGAAAAAGAAAAGAAAAAAATGATAAAAAATTTGATGAGCCCCATGCTTATTTTTTGAAGAGAGAAGGTAAAACAAATACCATGGAGGGATTGGTATTTAATAAATTTCTAAGTAGTAGTAATCCATATTCGACAAAAATAACTTCAATAAAACTGCTATGTAATTATTAAATTTGTTTGATGTCTTTCTAAATTCATTCAAGAGAGAACTTTTGCAAAAAAATTAAAATGAAGATGGCATTCTGCAAATGATTATATAATGATAATTATTATATTAAAACTGATGGAGATGATAATACTATTATAGTATTAAAAAAAATATTTTATATTGAAAGATATATTGATAAATTTCATCATATTCTCATATAAGATTAATCTTTTTTCAGTATCATTTTTCGAAATAATTTTTTCATCAACTAAATATAGTAAAGATTACTTTTTTTTATAATTATTTTTTTAAATAAATAATTTTTGAAAATCATTGAAATACGAACACTCCAATCAAATAGGCCCTCCGGTAATCCATGAGATTATCTGACGATGCATCAAATGCAACCTTAGTAATTCTAGAATTATTTGGTCCTGATGGTTGTGGACTAGATAGATCTTGGAACCTCCAACACCATTCGAGCTATTAATTGCAGCTTAATTGGTTTAAGAAAGCCAGTAAAGATGTTCCAATAATGAGATTCACATCTTGTTTTCGTCCATGTCTTCACCTTTAACGAAAGTATGGGAGAGATCTTCTAAATCCGCGTTAGGAGATCGGTGGCGCAAATTGCGAGCTCTGTACCGTGTTTTACGCGGCAGCTCTGTACCGTGTTTTACGCGGCAATCCACCAATGTTCCATGATTCATGCCTTTTTTTTTTCTTTTCCTTTTTCTTTTTTAATTCATTTTACTAAATCTCTATCATGATCATAAAAGTTGTGAGAGAAAGCAAAGGAATCGTTGGTGGGGTTTATTCAGAGTCTCAGAGAAGTGGGGTGACATGATGACTTCCACTACATGTGGTTTGATATTCTCCAAGAAACTATTTAGAAATGAAAGCGATTGGACATTGGAATGATGTAGGACTGCCACAGAAGGGCAACGATGTATCTGTAGACTACTGACTTATGCCTTGTTTTTTCTAGACTTACGCATGCCACAAGTTTGTGAATTATACATGTGTATTTTCTATTAGACATTCGGAAAATTTTTATAATCACAAATTATGATCCACTTATTCATTATGAACCAGTTTTTATCTGATTTTTGCCTCATTTTTTTGGGCACTAATTGTACTTTATTGATTATAGAAGCTTAATTATCTATCTAAAGCATCAGTTGTGTCTACCGTGGTCTGCCGGGTTTCTTATATAGGGCCATCCATCTGTCATCAAGTGGCACGTGCTGGCCATGTTAATTAAATGGTGGTTAAAGGGTGACTAACTAGAGTTATCTAGTTAACCACTCAAACATGAGTTTATCTCACTAACCACTACATCACTAATTAAAATATTATAAACCAAGTTAGAGTGGGAACATCAATAGTCAAATATATTTGTGTGGCAGGTAGCTGCCGGTTATCCAAATCCAGCCCAAAGGTCCACACGTGATCAAAACAGTCAACAGTCAACGGACAGTCCGTACCCTTTCCTAGCTAAATTCACGGTGACAAAGTGAGCTTTCTTTCCCGCCTTTCAACCTATGCATAATGTTGTTACCTCATCCGCTCACCCCACCAACACAAAAGAAAAAGAAATTAAATACACTTAAACTACCGTATATATTATAGACAAAGCCAATAAAAAAACATCATATCTGTATTTTAAACTAAAATGTTCTGTAACCATCTCAATAATCACTTTTGAGAGGATTGCAAAATTTTTCAATTCAAAATACTGATACGATATTTTTTTTTATTGACTTTGTCCATGGTATATATGGTAGATAACAAAATCTACCCAAAAATTGCTCAACATAAATAGAGAGAAGCAGAAGCAATACCAGATGAACAGCATCACGGGCAGCAAGGGCGGCGACGTCGGCGCAGGAGACGACCCGACCGCAGTGCTTGTCTATCAGAGCCCGGAGTTCATTGATGGCCTTGAACGCCGCCGGCCTCAGCGTCAGGTTGGGCGGCGCCTCCTGCTCCCCTGGCCCACTCGCCGACCCATCCAACAACACCGACGCATCACACCCCTGCCATTTTTAACCTCCATATCAATACATACACCCACACACACACATATATATATATATACAACCATCAGTGAGCTCAGCTCGTGTTAACTAAAGAACCACCTGTTTAGAGTTATACCTGGACGAAGCAGTCATGGAAATGGACTCGGAGAAGGCCGGCGGCGAGGCCGATGTCCTTCTGGAACGCTTCCTTCAAGTAGTTCGCAACGATGCGCTCCAGCTTTGGGCAGCTGTACTCGTAGAAGCTCCATGAGAGGCCCTTCACTATGGGAGGAGAGCTCTCGGCTTCTGATACTGTAGAGAAGAATGCAAGTGAGGAGAGAAGCAAAAGGAGAGCTAAGGAAGAAGAGGAAGCCATTGGCTTAAAGCCAGTGGAGCACTAAGGGCCTCTTACTGTTCTTGGTGCAGGTCCCTTAGCCAAGATGGTCTTCATTTATAGGCTCTTTGTGGGCACAATGGGCCGGGGAGAGAGCCTTCTTCCGGGAAACTGAGGCACGCTTTCACACGAGGAAAGTGGTTGATTTTGACTTTAAATATGTGCCGGTGGAGATTTTACCAATATACTAAGGAGATGGTTTTTTTGGTAAGAATATACTAATGAGATGGTGAGTGGGAGGGACCGCCCCTCACGGCCTCTTTCTGAGCAGGCCACGTTCTCGTGTTCTGAATCTCTAAATAATTTACGGGTTACCCAAAGAAGCCGCACATGCTTTTGAAAAGGGAAATATTCCTTACCAAAAATAAAAGGAAAGTTTTTTTTTTTTTTTATGTGATTGAAGAGGGAAATATAATATCCGGTTTTTCTTGGTTTGCTTTGTTGGGGATCTAATTTATAAAACAATTGAATTTTAAAAATTTTCTGGGGTTGGTGACCGTTTGCGCGCTTGGTCCAATACACACGCTGTCATGTTTTCTTCTTCCACTTCAATAGAGACTCTGTTTTCCTATTTTCTTCTTTTGCAGAAGGCCAGACATTCGGATCAGCTCTTCTAACAATCATAGAAGGAATTGTTGTATCGTATGGATAAGATCATCATTGATCCATATATATGTGGCAAATCAAGACAATGATCTCATACGTCTTGATTCAGATAAAATCTTATCAATATTTTGATTTTTTTTAGTAATTTAATTTTTTATAATATCATTGTAAAATTATAAAAACAGTATAATCGCAATTTCTAAGCATATTGTACTGTTTTACGTCACCTTCATTGAGCATTTTATTTTGCATCCCCGGTTTATGTGTGAGTTAATTTGTATGAGATGGATCAAAGCCTATGCGGCAGCAGGCATAACTATTCATGCCTGTTACGAACTAAATATTACGAACTAAATACAGCTACGGAGAATCCATCTCAATTAACAGGCTAATTAGAGGGATGGTAATTATATATATGTATATGCACAAACATACATATAAGTATATGTATATGTATTTGTTTATGTATATGTACATTATGATGCGTACAACAATATTATGTGGTAAGTATGACAATATTATGTTAGTATTTTTATGATATGATATTTTTTGTAATTTATAGAAATTAATGTCAATAGTGATGTTCTCAAATAATAGTAATTCAACTATTATAGTGTCATTTTCTTTTACAGTACTTAGTAGACATAAACAATATAGCTTTTGAACTTTGGACCAAGTTGAATTATCCATCTTATCAGAAAAAAAAAAGGGACCAAGCGACTATATAGCTGTAATAGTAAATTATAATAAGCTTCTTGGTGGCACTCAAAGTTTTTTGGCCACTTTTGAGTAACCATATAACTGTTACAATGAAAATAACAGTTATCTTCCTTCTTTTTTTTCTTTTTTTTTCTTTTTTTTTTTTTTGTGGGTTGTGGGGGGCGGGGGGGTTTAAAGAAATAGCAGTTATCTATTTGCTAAGTCAATATTTTGACTGGATTGTGTGGAACAGAATAATGTTTATTTTATGAGGAAGAAAATAAAATACTAGTACTTATGGTAAAAAAAAGAGAGAATAGTTTCTGATAAAACCTGTTATAATTAGTTATCGATCACAAGGGGATTTAACCAACAATAATACGAAGATACAAGCGATCTGCTCTTGTTACTTTATACAAGATAAATAATTTTCTTTTAACTGATGTTGATAATAACATATTGTTCTTAAAATGATGCGTCACAATTTTATCAGGCATCATCATGACATGATCAAGTAACGAACTACACAACGCCATGTAGCCAATTAATATGCATATAGGATGGCAAAATATGACGCTAATGAGTGGGAGGTGGGCCCTAGCCCTGATTTAATTCAGTCTTCCATTTCTTAGCAGGTTGGTTATATGTAGTTCTCGACTCGATGTAGGCATGCATGACTGCTTCAAGCAATGCGTTTCATTATCTAACTTTATACAGAAAATATATAAAATGCAGTTTAGTTAAATTTATTACAAAGCTTATTGTTACAGCCAATCTTCAATGAGATAGTAAGCGGCGATGCGAATTGTTGCATCTGAGTACCAAACGGCAGGAAATCTGAAAAGAAATTTCTCTTGTCGAAAGTTATCCGATAGAGGACTCTTCAATACTTAAGTCAGTCGGAGAAAAGACACATTCAAAAGCCAAAAGCGAGAGCGAAAGCCTATAATAAAAAAAACTGATCAGGTTTTCCATTGCTTACCGATATTCATAGGGTAGGTGATGTGGTTATTGTGTAACTCTTATCTCTGAATGTTCAAAACGTGGGAGTTATGGTATTTAATGGACAGTTACCTCATTAACTGCCATTAAAATTGAGTAATGAGTCATTAGTGGATGATTATTATGTCCCACGACCCCATGATCGTAGGTAGTTAATATTTGCACTGAATAACCATCGCTCGACCTCTATTTTTTTGGGATCAAGATAGTCGATAAAATATCGAGAAAGTCATCAGCCGAATATTATTCAAGATTGTCGGTTGCATGTTGATCTTAGTCGGCTGAACTCAATTGCATGCTGATCTTAGTCGGTCAAGCTTAGTCGGCTCAGCTTAGTCGATGGAACATAATCGGCAGAATATAGTCAGCTCAACTTAGTCGGCAGAATATAGTCGGCTCAATTTAGTCGACGAAATATAGTCGGCTCAACTTAATCGGCTTAACTTAGTCGACGAAATATAGTCGGTTCAACTTAGTCGGCGGAATATTGTCGGCTCAACTTAGTCGACTCAACTTAGTCGATGGAACGTAGTCGGCTAAGCGACTAGGATCTAACTCAATACTTACCCCCAACTCCTGAGTCCGATTCTGTAGCTTTTAATCGGACGAGAGAAGTTAATTATCGTACGGATCCGAGTTACTTTTTTTCAATAATCTTCACTTATTGTTGCCTTGAAAGCTGTGCCCAACTGTTCCGTCGTTTCATAGAATGAATCATCATTTTATAGAACATCTCATCGAATTTGAAGAATTATCGTCGAATTGGAGCATAGTCGCAGATCATTCCGTCAAATAGGAACATAATCTTAGATCATTCCATCAAATCAAAACATAGTCGTAGATCATTCTGTTGAATCGAAACATAGTTGATCAGAGAAAGTTTCTTTGGTTTATTTCAGATCATTTGATCTTTAGTCAGTCAGATTAAAGCCTACTAACTATTTAGCTAATCAATCGTTAGCTTTTTATTTTGCCTTTCCATTAATCGGATGTTAATCGAATAACATTTCGATAAGTACTAGCCAACGATGCAATCATATGGCCATGTGTGAATCGACTATGTTATTTAGTGGATTACCGAATATTTGAACTAGTTAGCACAGATTTGTAGAAAAAAATCTTTAATTTATAAGATAATCTTATTAGTAGTACATCCATAGATTCTCGGTAGTCTAAATTCGAGGGATTTTTGTGCCATCCAAGTTCTCAATTTTGTATGCACCTGATCGTAGAATTGTTGAGATTTTATAGAGACCTTCTGTCACGCCCCCGACCCGAGATTTGTGAATCGAGGGTCGCGGTCGGCAACCGCCGCATACTCATGAAGAACTCTCTCCATAAGCATGCAAGGCATCTCATCACGATATCAATGCATCACAGCGGAATAAATTCAAATAATTACTATTCAACTGTAATTCAAGTAATTAAATCAAATGTCTTACATCCAATAAAATTTTTACTAAAACAATAAATCTAAGTTCAATGAAGTTGACAATGCTAATCTCGCTTCTAAAAGCTCTGTCCCAATATTTCGTCACACGCTCGAAATTAATTATCTGAATCTGAAAAATAGAAAGAAAGGTAATGAGCTAGACAGCCCAGTAAGTAACAAATATCTCAACTAGATAATTCAGATATTATATAATTTTCAAGAATAATGCTGCAATAAACATAAGAATATATTTCATGCTGATTTAATACAAATCAAATATTTTCAAATATTCACATATAATATAATCATAAATCCGATTCGATTCAAAACACTCGTAACTCAACAGCCTTGACTATAACCAACGTTTAACCCCCATTGGCGGGGTCCACAGAATACCAGCGCACAATCTCCACTGGCAAGGTCCACAAATACCAGCGCACAACCCCCACTGGCAGGGTCCACTAAGTACCAACGTATAACCCCATTGACGGGGCTCACTAAAACATAGTTAGGCTGAGAGCATAAATCCGATCCGTATCAAAACACTTTGTATCATCCTAATTTTTCACTGAATATATGCATAAATCGATGTACCATAATAGTTCAAAAGCACTTTTCTTTACAAAACATAATTTCATAATTCATGCATAATTTTTAGAGAATAATTATTTATTTTCAGAATAAAAATAGAATATCTCGAGAAGATGATTCATTACTTACCTTTCACGGAGCACTGAACGAATAGATCGACTAACTTCTAGTAGATTCTTCCGTGCCTATTATCCAAAATTATATTTTTATATTAATTTTAATTCAAAATTAATCTAAATAGATCCCAAATCAAAACCTCACTTAAAATCAGACTCTTCCCTAAACTCGATGAAAATCATCAGATGAAGCCTTCCACTTCGCTAATCCTAGAGGAATAACTTTAGAGAGAGAGAAATCCATCAAGAGAGAGAAATATCTTAGAGAGAGAAAATTTTAGAGAGAGAAAGTAGAGAGAGAAAGTCCAATTTCAGAGAGAGAAGTTAGGGTTCAGACTGAAAGAAGAGAGAAAAACTCTCTCTCTCATCATTTTATTTTATTTTATTTTATTTTATTATTTATTTATTTATTTATTTATTTATTTATTCATATATATATATATTTATTATTATTATTATTTTTTTTTTTCTTTTCTTTTCTTTTCTTTTTCTCTTTTTTTTTTCTTCTTTTTCTTCTTTTTCTTTTCTTTTCTTCTTTTTCTTCTTTTCTTTTCTTTTTCTTTTCTTTTCTTTTTTTTTCTTCTTCTTCTTCTTCTTGGCTCTTCCCACGCCGGAACAGGGGACGGTGTCCCCTCCTTTTGCTGAGCCGTTCAGGCCACGGCCGCCGCGGCGGAGGCCGGTGGCAAATGGGGGCCACTCCCCCGGTCACGAAGGAGCGTGGCCGGCAGTCGATTACGATCGCCGGCGCCGAAAAATTCAAGGAAAAAGAGGTCCAAAAACAGAGTCTTTTTTCCGACCGAAAATCGACGACGCTCGTCGCCGGCAGCCACGCACAAGGCATGGGAGGAAGAGGAAGGAAGGGAGGAAAAGGAGGAAGGCTTACCTTGACCTCCGGTGACTTCGTCGGAGAGCAGTCACGGCGAAGACAAAGCGGTGTCCGCGGCTCTAATTCGAGAAAATCGGAGAGAAAGAGAGAAAGAAGAGGCCGATGTTCGATCTCAAGGGAGAGGGGGTCTTCTTATAGGGGACCCTAGGACTCTGAGGGGTCCTAGGATTCCCGATCTCGTCCGGATTTCGTCGGAGAAGAAGACTCCTATCAGGAGTCTTCTTCCCGGTTTCCTCTATTTTTTTCTTTTTTTTTTTTCATTTTGGTGGGCTGAGATTGGGCTTGGGCTTGGGCTTGGGCTAGGTTTTGGGCTATCACATTCTTCACCCCTAAAAAGAATTTTCGTCCTCGAAATTTTTCATACCTGTCACCATTGTATTGGAAGCCTGTGCATTCTGTGTAAGCGCATAAACTCTTCCTTGGGTTTTAGAAATCTGTCCGCCACCCTTATGTTGTCCTTCATGAGTTCTTTTGCCAGCTTGATTTTCAGTATTTAGCGGGTAGCTAGCAATTTTATGATCCTTCTGACCACATTTGAAACAAGCACCGGTATTCCAATAGCAATCCTTGTCTGCATGATTTTTGCCACATCTGGAGCACGGCTCACCATCAATCTGTTGAGTCTTATTGTCTACTGCTCCCTTAGCTGATCTTTTGATGTTTTTATTATTCTGCCCTTGTGTATCATTTGATTGTGCTCTCTTTTTTTATTTTCTTTCCCTTTCCATGCGTTCTTCATTGACTTCCCTTTCAATTATCAGTGCTTTGTTTACCACATCGGCATAAGTTGTCAATTCATATGGAACCACTTATTTTCGAATCTCGGTTCTCAGTCCCATCTCAAACTTGTGAACACGTTCTTGCTCACCATCCACTAATCTCGGAGCAAATTTTGCTAACTCTGTAAATTTTGCTTCATATTCAGTCACACTCATACCCTTTTGCTTCAAATAAATAAACTCTTGCTCTTTCTGGATCCTTATACTCCGAGAAAAATACTGATCATAGAATGCAATTCGAAATCTTTCCCATGTAAGTATTTCGCCGTCTTGTTCATGCTTGCGCTGTAGTCGCTGACACCAGTTGTATGCTTCTCCTTGTAGTAAATAAGCTGTATATCGAATCTTTTCTTCATCAAGACACTCTTGGACAGCGAAAGCCTTCTCCATCTCCATTATCCAGTTATCAGCCTCCAAAGGTTCAGTAGTCCCCTTGAAAGCTGGAGGAGCAAGCTTTTTAAATTCTGAAATGTTGTTCCGTTGTACTGGTTGCTCTCCATGTTGTGGTGGTGGATGCTGATGTTGTTGTGTATCTCGTTGTATCTGCTGTTGTTCAAACATTTGCTGCTGTATTTGTTGTTGCGCTTGTACCATCCTGATTAGGGTCTGCATTAACTGAGCCATATCTGGTTCTTGACGTGCTCTCGAAGCACTCCCATTAGGATCTACGACTCCCTCCTCCTGAGGGGTGCCACTGGTCAGATGGGGAGTGCTACCATCCCGTGGTTGTGATGTCTCTCTTGCAATTCCTTGAGTAGTTCTTGTCATTCTACGGGGAGGCATGTTAACCTTGTAGTAGTAAAACCTTATTAGATTCATTTATCTATTTATTAGGATGGGTTTATTATGATGCTCATATTCTAACATCCCAATATTCCTAATGTTTACCCACCTACACTCATACTATGTCAAATTCTATATGTCATAATTTATCCACTTATGCTCTGATACCATATTAATTGTCACGCCCCCAACCCGAGATTTGTGAATCGAGGGTCACGGCAACCGCCACATACTCATGAAGAACTCTCTCCATAAGCATGCAAGGCATCTCATCACGATATCAATGCATCACAGCAGAATAAATTCAAATAATTACTATTCAACTGTAATTCAAGTAATTAAATCAAATGTCTTACATCCAATAAAATTTTTACTAAAACAATAAATCTAAGTTCAATGAAGTTGACAATGCTAATCTCGCTTCTAAAAGCTCTGTCCCAATATTTCGTCACACGCTCGAAATTAATTATCTGAATCTGAAAAATAGAAAGAAAGGTAATGAGCTAGACAGCCCAGTAAGTAACAAATATCTCAACTAGATAATTCAGATATTATATAATTTTCAAGAATAATGCTGCAATAAACATAAGAATATATTTCATGCTGATTTAATACAAATCAAATATTTTCAAACATTCACATATAATATAATCATAAATCCGATTCGATTCAAAACACTCGTAACTCAACAGCCTTAACTATAACCAATGTTTAACCCCCATTGGCGGGGTCCACAGAATACCAGCGCACAACCACCACTGACAGGGTCCACAAATACCAGCGCACAACCTCCACTGGCAGGGTCCACTGAGTACCAACGTATAATCCCCATTGGCGGGGCCCACTAAAACATAGTTAGGCTGAGAGCATAAATCCGATCCGTATCAAAACACTTTGTATCATCCTAATTTTTCACTGAATATATGCATAAATCGATGTACCATAATAGTTCAAAAGCACTTTTCTTTACAAAACATAATTTCATAATTCATGCATAATTTTCAGAGAATAATTATTTATTTTCA
Source organism: Elaeis guineensis (assembly GCF_000442705.2). Taxonomy (NCBI): domain Eukaryota; kingdom Viridiplantae; phylum Streptophyta; class Magnoliopsida; order Arecales; family Arecaceae; genus Elaeis; species Elaeis guineensis. Next base: position 13,808,555 of record NC_025993.2, on the reverse strand, counting down.
GAATAAAAATAGAATATCTCAAGAAGATGATTCATTACTTACCTTTCACGGAGCACTGAATGAATAGATCGACTAACTTCTAGTAGATTCTTCCGTGCCTATTATCCAAAATTATATTTTTACATTAATTTTAATTCAAAATTAATCTAAATAGATCCCAAATCAAAACCTCACTTAAAATCAGACTCTTCCCTAAACTCGATCAAAATCATCAGATGAAGCCTTCCACTTCGCTAATCCTAGAGGAATAACTTTAGAGAGAGAAAAATCCATCAAGAGAGAGAAATATCCTAGAGAGAGAAAATTTTAGAGAGAGAAAGTAGAGAGAGAAAGTTCAATTTCAGAGAGAGAAGTCAGGGTTCAGACTGAAAGAAGAGAGAGAAACTCTCTCTCTCATCATTTTCTTTTATTTTATTTTATTTTATTATTTATTTATTTATTTATTTATTTATTTATTTGTTCATATATATATAAATATATATATATATTTTATTATTTTTTTTTCTTTTCTTTTCTTTTCTTTTCTTTTTCTCTTTTTTTTTCTTTTTTTTCTTCTTTTTCTTTTCTTTTCTTCTTTTTCTTCTTTTCTTTTCTTTTTCTTTTCTTTTCTTTTTTTTTTCTTCTTCTTCTTGGCTCTTCCCGCGTCGGAACAGGGGACGGTGTCCCCTCCTTTTATCGGGCCGTTCAGGCCACGACCGCCACGGCGGAGGCCGGCGGCAGACGGGGGCCACTCCCCCGGTCACGAAGGAGCATGGCCGGCGGTCGATTACGATCGCCGGCGCTGGAAAATTCATGGAAAAAGAGGTCCAAAAACAGAGTCTTTTTTCTGATCGAAAATCGGCGACGCTCGTCGCCGGCAGCCGCGCACAAGGCATGGGAGGAAGAGGAAGGAAGGGAGGAAAAGGAGGAAGGCTTACCTTGACCTCCGGTGACTTCGTCGGAGAGCAGTCACGGCGAAGACAAAGCGATGTCCGCGGCTCTAATTCAAGAAAATCGAAGAGAAAGAGAGAAAGAAGAGGCCGATGTTCGATCTCAAGGGAGAGGGGGTCTTCTTATAGGGGACCCTAGGACTCCGAGGGGTCCTAGGATTCCCGGTCTCGCTCGGATTTCGCCGGAGAAGAAGACTCCTATCGGGAGTCTTCTTCCCGATTTCCTCTGTTTTTTTCTTCTTTTTTTTTCGTTTTGGTGGGCTGAGATTGGGCTTGGGCTTGGGCTAGATTTTGGGCTATCACACCTTCTAAGTTGTTTGTGCCCTGTAGTCTCAGTCCTATCGAGATCATATTGATCATGCCCATCGTCGGTTGGGCATGAGTTTCTTCCTCGGGATACGACGGTGGTTGAGGATTAGCAGACAGCTGCACAGGTCGGTCCCGCAGGTATTTTCTGAGATATCCCCATCGAATCAAAGCTTCTATCTCATCCTTCAACTGGATGCACTGCTCGGTATTGTGATCGTGGTCATGATGGAACCGAAAATAGTACTTCCGATTGTGAGATATCGGCCGCGACTTCATTGGTTGGGGTCGTCGGAGGTAACTCTATCCTTTTATCTCCATAAGAATCTGCACACGAGGAGCAGTAAGAGGGATGTAAGAATCTTACTTGCTGTCGAAGTTCTTTGAGGAAGGTGGAGCCTCTCTCTCAGCACAAGTCCGGCTAGGTCCCATGGAGGTTCCTCCCTTCTTCATCCTCTTCTGATCTTTGCCCTCAGACTGGCACCGATCAGTTGCATCCTCCTCGATGCAAATGTATTTTTGTGTGCGCTTAGGGAGTTCGGCATAGGACCGGAGAAGCATTTTGTCCATGGAATAGATGAAGTTAGAGCTTCACAACCCCCTTCATGGCTGCGATGGCCGTCGATTCATTGAGATCCTGGACTTCTAAAGTGACGGCATTGAAACACGTTACAAAATCTTGTAGAGATTCTCTGTCTTACTGTCTAACAGAGAAGAGACTATCAGAGGTTCGTGGCATCCTTCTGCAACTGTTGAAGTGCACCACGAAAAATTGTTCAAACTATTCGAACGAATGGATACTCCTCAGTTAGAATCTAGAGTACCATGTTTGAACGATTTTTCGAAGAGTAATCGAAAAAGCGACGTAGAGGATAGGGATGGCAAAATCGATCCGATTCGATAGGTATGCACTCTACCCAAACTCAAAAAATAGGGTTTGACCAGGTTTCAGTTCAGATTTGGATAAAACTCAAAAATTGGAGCACATATATGGATAGGATATGGATAGTGCTATTTTCTATCCGAATCTAAATAAGAATCCGATCCGAATTTGTGAGTTTGAATAATACCTGAATCCATATCCGAATATATATATAGATGATTTCTCTCTCTTTCTCTCTCTCTATATATATAAATATATGATCTATCTCTATATATAAATATTTAATTTATAGTTAATATGATAATTATATTAGTTTCATCAATTATTGAATTATATTTATATATTTTTTCTTCATTCTCATTATTTATTAGTATCTCAAGCTTCATTTTCATTAAAAATTTTTTATTGTAGAATAAAATAATTAATATTTGTATATCTTAAAAATATTATAATTTTGAATTCTTTATCTTTTTGAATAAGTTCTAATAGAGGTAGTCTTTTTTTATTTAAAAATAATGCCCTTCCATCTCTATAAAGTGAGAAATATAAACTTATTCAAAATATCAATAATAATAATAATAATAATAATTTTTTATTATTATAATTTTATCTCCAAATAGATAATTTCAATTCATCCCATGATAGTGATTCATCTTTAATTCATCCCATAAAAATTAAGTTTAAAATAAAAAAAATACATCTAGTGTATATCAACCAAGCCAATAAAGCAATTGAATCTAATAAATAACTATTTCTACACTATATAATCATTAACATATATTTTATAATAAAAGTAATTAGTAGCCCTGGTTCTAAAGTAAAAAATTAAAAGTAAAATATTCTTATCATATATTGCAGCTAAGTGTATAATAAGTAACTAATATAGGACTTATAAGTATATACGTGTATTTAATATTTTAATTACGTAAGTGTATAATAAGTGTTACATAAACTATAGTAATTTCAATATAGTGAATTTTAATATAATAAGTGAGTAACATAAGTATATTTAATATTATTATTATATAAGTGTTACATAAATTATAGTAATATCAATATAGTGAATTTTAATGTAGTAAATGACTCATATAAGTATATAATGAGTGTATTTGATATTGTTATCATATAAATATATAATAAGTGTTACATAAATTATAGTAATTTTAATTATAAGTATTACATAAACTTTAGTATTTATTTTTATAATATAAGTATATAATAAGTGTAAAGTGTTACATTAAATTATAATAATTTTATAAAATAAGTTTAGTAAGCAAACCATTAACCAACAAATATCTATTGTCCAGATTCAATTAGAAATAAAGTCAAAATTATATTATCTATTAGTATTCTAATGTCTAAATTTAATTAAAATAAACTCAAAATTATTAATTATAATATCTAAACTATAAATTAATAATTATAATATATATTTTCTTGGTAAAATATATTGTAATATATTAAAATATCCTAACCAGTAACCACAGCAGTAACCCTAAACCTAAATCCCTAACTCTATTTCTTAATTTTCTTCTGGCTTCTGAATCTGGAGACTGAAATTTTGTTCACCGCATCATTGTGCTTGTCTAGCCGTGTCGCTGGCCGTCCAGCCATGCCTCCACACCATCCAGCCGTCTCCTACTCGCCTTGCATTAAGCTCGAAGCCTGCTCGCCGCCTCATGACTTGCTCATAGTTGTTGCCACTCCACCATCCTTGCTCGCCGCCTTTTGTGAAGCCCCGCAGTCGTGCCCTCGCCACCTCATGTCCAGCCTTGCCGCCCTTGCTTGCCTCACATCAAGCCCCACAAGCCCTGCTCGCCACCACTCCGCTGCCTCGCGTGAAGCCCTGCAGCTGCGCTGCCCCTATTCACCACCTCCGTCCAACCTCACCGCCCCTGCTCACCTCATGTCCAGCCCCACCACCCTTGCTCACCTTACGTCCAGCCCTATAGGCCCTGCTCGTCGCTAGTCCGCCGCCTCTGCTCGTCGCCTCATGTGAAGCCCCGTAGCTGTGCCATCCTTGCCGCCACCTTAGGTCCAGTCCCGCCGCCCTTGCTCGAAAACATAGGAAAACAAAAAAGATGAAAAAAATTTGAGACGAAGGAGGTGCTCTCAATTTTTATTTTACTTTGTCTGTATTATGATTGCCACACATCACATATGATAATTTGAAAGAGAAATAAAAAATTATTAAAGTTACTAGTCTTCTATTCCATTGACAAGTACTCCATAGACATTACCAATCCTACTATTCATTTGTTGTCCTGAATTAATATTAAAAAATAATATTATGATCTTTTACTATCTGCATATCTTTGAAGCTGCATAGGTATATAAATTGCTATAAATTTATGAAATAATTGCTTATTTATGTTTTGTGCATAAATTTTCTCGTTGCAGTTTATTAATGACGTCGGAAGAAATATTTAGCTCTCATGATCCCAAAAATGAAGGTTCTTCTCAAGGATTAGAGGAAGGATCTAATCCTTCAATACCACAAGAAACTTTCACTTTTAGTACAACTCCTACATCTACACCGAATGCCATGGGTGCTTCATTTGAACCGATTTTTGTAGCAGTTACACATGACTCAACTGTAGAGTATGGAAAGCAAAGAAGTGTGATTTGGAATTACTTTATAAAGAAAAAAATCAATGGAATGGATAAAACAGAATACAATTATTGTCACAAGTTACTTAGGAGGTCTTCGAAGTATGGAACAAATCATTTACATCAACACATGAAATCTTATCCGAAAAGAAGCACAAAGGATATAAGATAAATGCTGTTAAGTACGGATATTAAAGGGGACATAGTTAATCATGCTTTTGATCAAGCAAATGCAAGGAGAGACTTGGCTTCTATGATCATAGTACATGAATATCCTCTTTCGATGGTAGATCATGATCTATTTAAAAAATTTCTCAATACACTTCAACCACTTTTCAAGTATCCATCTCGCAATACTATAAAAAGTGATATTTTTAAGATCTATGACTTTGAAAGAAACAAAATGATGAAGATCTTAGAGAACAATAGTAGTAGAGTTGTCATAACAATGGACATATAAATAGCTTCAACCCAAAAGAAGGAATTTATGGCCGTCACAGCATATTTTATTGATAACTCATGGACTTTACAAAGCCAACTTTTGAGGTACTGAACTCTTTAATACTTTTTTAGTGCTGTTTTATAATATTTTATACTTATGTGATTATTTTTTGATTATGAATTATTAAATTTTTAATAGGTTTATCTATGTGCCTTGTCGCATACTAGTGATGTTCTTACTAAAGTATTGATTGATTGTTTATTGGATTAGAATGTGGATACAAAGTTGTCAACTATTACTTTGGATAACTGCTCAACGAATGATGCTTTGATTGGTATTATGAAAGATAAATTATAAGCTAATTACTTATTGCAATCTGGTTTCATGTTACACATGTATTGTTGTGCCCATATTTTGAATTTGATTGTCAAAGATAGTTTGGATGTGATAAAAAATAGTCTTGAGAATACAAGGAATAGTGTAGCATATTAGACTGCAACTTCTAAAAGAGTTGAAAAGTTTGAAAAAATTGTTAGACAATTATGAATTTTTTTAGTAAGAAATTATGCTTGGATTGTCCAACAAGGTGGAAGTCTACTTATTTGATGCTTCAAACTGCTGTTCAATATAAGGATATTTTTGCTCGATTGAGACAATGTGAATCTCAATATAAGTATTCACCTAGTGAGAGTGATTGGAAGTTTGCTCGAAAACTTTGTAAAAGATTGGAGATTTTTTATACTGTTACTAAATTATTTTTAGGGACAAACTATCCTATTGCCAACTTGTATTTTAGAAAAAATTATCAAATTAAGTTGGCTTTAGGAGAATGATTGTTTGAGGATGAAGTAATACATGAAATGGCAATGAAGATCAAATATGATAAATATTGGGGTGTTGTGCATGAGATAATAGGTGTTGCTTCAATTTTAGATCCAAGATGTAAGATGAGTTTGGTTGAGTTTTATTTTGAACAAGTCTTTGGGAAAGAAGAAGCTCCTAAGTATGTTGATAAAATTTGGGCATTGTTAAATGATTTGCTGAAGAGCTATAAGTCAGGTAATATTTCAAATGCAGAAAGTGTTAAAGATAGTGAGGGACAATCCACCATCATGTCAAAGCTTCATTATGATGTTGGAAAATATGTCCTAAAATTAATCATATGACGATTGAGTTTTTTTGTATATGAATTATTTATTAATAAATAAAAATTTATTTTGACATTGTTCATTACAAAGTTGCATCTTCCTTGTAGAACTCTTATGTTATGATAAAGTCCTTGAAACTATGTTAGTAATTGATAAATGAGGATTTATCGTATAGTTCTTAAATATGTTTGCAATCAAATGATACGTCATTACAGGATAATGATGTTTATCGAGTGGAGGTCATTGTGTACCATATGGGTTGGTTGTCCTCTTAACCAAAAAGTGTGGTGACACTAGTATAGCATATAGGTGAAATGTAGGAGTACATCATCGCTGAACAGATGACTTACTTGCTGAGTGTTCTGCTGTCAAGAGCTACTTGCGAAGCGTATGGGCATAAATGTCCCTCAGATTTGAGATTACCATAGTGATTTACAAGCAACTTACTGTGCTTTGGCACCGAACTATCTGGATTTCTAATGCAATGACGGAAGGCTATTAGGTACAGTCAAGTACTTATGAAGTCTGTGTGTAGATCAAGATAAAATTGATCCCTCTGGATTATAGGAGCTGTTGTATCACTGTATTTTAATTTAATAAAACTTTAATCAGGATAATCAATGAGATAGATTTGAAAGGTTGAAATACAATGTGGGTGAAACACTCAGGGTTGACAATTAATCCTAAATCATCCTAGAGCATTCAAGATCAAAGGGATGAATTATACGGTAACCATATGCATAGATTTTGAAATATTCTTTTACAATTATTCAACCTATCCGGACATCGAAAATCATTACTAGATAATAGCTTCGATTAATACAAAAAATAATTTTTATGCTACCAGCTTAGTATTCGAACCTATGGAGTCACGCATAAAAGTCAGGTGACGTAGAAAAGTATTGGCCTAGGTTTATATGTCAAATTTGAAAATACTTGACTTGATTGAATATATAGACTAACTTGATTGAGAATTAAGTTATGGATCAAATGAGATTGAACAGTTGACTATATCTGGCTAACACTACATATGAGGTTTAGGTTCAATCTCGAAGATAAACAGTTTTTGATCTATAACCCAAGGAGCCTATGAGAAATTGAATTTAAGTACTAATTAATTTCAGATTAGATCTGATTTAATTAGACTTAATTGGATTCCAAATTTCAAGTTAGACTTGGTCCTAAAGTCCTAAACAGTTTAGGATTGACAGCCTTTCAAAATTATTTCGAATCAACTTTGAATTGGATTCAAATTGAACCAATTTTGGATGTGATCCTTAGAGTCCATTTTCACTGAGACTCTTTCACCTTCATGGCCAACCAGCACCTAGTATGTTGCTGGTTGTGGGCCGTCCTACATGGGTGTGGGCGTGGGTGCAAAGTAGGCGCCATATAAGACACCAATCCTTTCTCATGTAGGAATCCTTCTTTAATAAGTTGTGGATTGATTCAAAGTTTATTTGAATTAGAAATCCTATTTTTATTGGGTCATGAAAATCATATATAAATAGAGAGGGCCTCTACCTATAGATGCATAGCAATCAAAGTGTGAGAAAAGAGAGAAAGAAAGAGAGAGGCGTGAGGCATTGTGGGCATCCCATCCTTAGCGTGTCTCCCTCCTTACCGCCCCCTTCTCCTCCTTATCGTGGCCTCCTCTTTGGACGTTCCCTTGCTAGTGTGAGGTATCACATCAGTGACTCTCTTTTCTCCTTTGGTGGCCTTATGAAGGTGCATCAATCTGAAGCTTCATCTCGCTTTTCTGTGGTGCCTGGCGTGCGTGCGAAGTAGAGGGCCTGCAGTTTTAGACCTACACGAAGGTTGAATCCAGATTTCAGAGATTTAATCCCTATTTTGTTGTAATTTAGATAAAGATTTGATCTTTATTTAGTTAAATATATAAAAAAATTTTAGATGCAACCCTGATTATCCGCGAGAAATAGACTTTCAATTGGTATTAGAGCCAAGCTTTGATACATGGATGCATAATTATATTTTTTTAAATTATTTATATAATATATATAATTAAAATTTTATGTTAGATATTAAATTTAATTTAAATCTATTTAAACAAAATTTATAATCTGATTTTGATTGGATTATAAAAATCTAATCAATGATTGGTTAAGATTTGTTATAAGTTTGTTATAATAGAATTTTATTGTTGCTGAATTTTATTAGAATAACAATCTAATTTAAAATATATTTTAAATTAATTTTAATAAAATTTTAATATTATTATTTTGGTTATAAAGTTGGACTTATTATAAATCTGAATTGAATCTATTTTGATAGATTTTCATATCTGATTTCTAACAAAATTCTGTACTATATCAAAACAGATTTAATCAAAAATTTAATCTTTTTATATTCATATTTATGTCTAATTAATTTTTTATATAATATTAGATCTAAAATTGATATTTTTATAATCAGTATAAGATATGTTTCAGATCTGATATATTGTATATGATGCATCAAATCTAATTAGATTAGATAAAGAACATGATTGATAAGACCAAGGACATGTTCATGACATAAACTATTTTGTCAAAATTGTATATTGATGTGATTACATATGAAATTAGACTTTAGATCTTAGTAGATCAATACTCAGATTGATGAGATCATCAGACTATCCGATTGTAAGAGATCGAAGAGATTAATCTTCCTCTCTTACCCATTCGACGGGTTCTCTTATGACGTATAAGGGTGTCATCGTAATCTAGTTTCATAAAAAAAAAAAATAGATTGTTATGAATTATTTTGATCATAAATATATTTAGATTAGATCTAAAGTGATTTATGATTTATTATAATAAAATAAATTTAGATATAAAATTATTTTAAAATCTGAAAAGCAAATTACATTAGATGTAATCGATATTGAATTAAAAGTTGTCATGATGCATATGATATATGCATAAAGTTTAGATCATACCTATGCATGTTTAATTATTAAATATATTATAAAAATTTATTTTCATGAGTTGAAATATATGGTATGCTTCACCTAAAACTCTGGTAGAATAGTTCTACAAACTAAAATATATATTTCACACACTTAATTTTGAATTAAGTTTAAACGATCTAAATTTAAGAATTTAAGATCATTAAGATACCACATAAATCGATGAGCTATGGGTTAGCATGAATCAGGTCCTTCTAATGGGTTAGACCTAGTGTTGAAATAAATATGGACCAAGTAGAAAAATTGATTAAATCTAATCAAGAGTTGAATTAAATTAGATCAAAATTTTTTTAGATCAACCTCAATAGTTGAAGTTTGATCAAGTTCATATTTTTGACCTTAATAAATAGATTATGATCATGGCTCCTTGGTTGAGCCTGAATCTTCTGGTGGATCAAATCAAAACTAATTAATCAGTTGGTGTCTAAGATAAGTCTGGCAGATTCGATCCAGTAATTTTTAATTGGGAGCTACTCGCCTAGATGCGTCTATGGTGAGTTAATGATATATCCCTTCCACTGATCTCACTTACCTGACTAACATGATAGATTGTGTTTTGATTAGATCACTAGTCGATTCGAGCTGAGCCATACTATCAAGGTTAATCAATATGACTGATTTAGATATCTTTAAATCAGCTTGTGCCTAATCCTCTACATGACTTGATGAAGTCAGTGGGAGGATTTATGACTTACAGGTCAATATCTTTTCTTATTCTCAAGTCAATAAAATCAAATTCTCTAAATTATTAGGTCCTTAAAATGATACAGTTATGAAGATAACTTATTCATAGCCTCTTATTAAGGTGTGTGATAATGAGTCCAATATTCCAAATAGGCATTGCAAGCACCCCACGCCTGGTGTCTATTACGTATTGAAATTATCATCCATCATATGATCATCTTATTGTACCTTCAGATCAATGCTCAGATTGGTCGAGCCACATTTGGGTCTGGATATCCATTTGTTGGATGCACTTGATGTTGTCATGTTAATGGTTAGACCTAACTAAAATTTTCTATGGAGGTGCCACACACCTGCTGAAGAAATATCTAGGATAAAATCTGATTGTTAGAAGTTATTTGGAGAAATAATTGGTTATGAATTTATCCATAGATGTACTAGGATTGGCCGAACCACGCTCGGGCCCAAATGCAGTCTGTGTGGACTCTAGTACCCACTAAAAAATTTATGTAATTCTTCAAGTTGGAGGTAGAGGCTACCAATTCGTATAAAATGGTAAGAGAACCTTTAGACTAAAGTCCATATCTTTGATATTAAAAGTAATTCATATACTAATAGACTTTTATTTTTTCTTTCACCTATGGCCAACATACTATCCCTCCATTCACTGTTAGACAGTGACAAGCTTATCGGATCCAACTTCGATAGCTGGTATCGAAAGTTGAAGATCGTCTTGGAGTACGAGAAGATTTTGTATATCATTACAGATAAGGCACCTAAAGAATCTGCTGCCAACACTCCTCGTGCTGCGAGAGACACTTACCTAAAGTGGCTCATGACCACACGACTGTGCGTTGTGTGATGAGGACAGTGATGAACGACGAACTTAGCCATAAGTTCGAGGATATGCAGCCAGAGGAGATCATTCAAAAGTTAAATGAGTCTTTCGGCATTCTTGAGGATGTGGAGAGATATAAAATCTCCTGCGCCGTGTTCAATGTCCTTATGCGAGATGGAGCTTCAGTCATCGATCATGTACTGTATATGATTGAGCAGATTAAATATCTGAGCAAACTTGACTTTCCGTTATATGAACGTTAGGCGAGAATGCTATCCTCAACTCACCACCGAAATCCTACCTACCCTTTCTCAGTCATTATAGAATGATGAAGTCTGCAGTGGACTATCATGGTTTGCTAGGATTACTGCAGACTTTTGAGAAGGACCACCAACTTCAAAAGGAGTCGGTGCATGTTATGGGAGGTTCATCTGTAGACCGTCAATCCTCTAGGAGAGGAAAGAAAAAGAAGATGCAGAAGACTCGTGCCGCCGATCCAAAGCAGAGCAAAACATCGAAAGTCGACAAGAGCCTGGTGGAATACTTTTTTTATAAGAAGCTAGATCATTGAAAAGAAATTATCCTGCTTATATAGCCACCTTTGATCCAAACAGGCTTAAGAACAAGAAAAAGAAGCAAACAGTTATTTCGTAAGGTCCTTATACGATAACTTCTTGTAATTTCTCTATTTATAATACTACTATCTAGATATTAGATACCGAAAGTTTGATTAATATTTACAATTCATTGCAGGGACTGCAGGTAAGTAGAAAGTTTCAAGAGAACGAGCGGTTCCTGAACATTGGAGATGGAAGCCTCATTCCAATCCTAACTTTGAAAACTTTGCAGCTTGTCTTCCAGTCTAGTAGTGTCATATTAGATGATTGTCATTATTGTCCTTTCTTTTTGATGAATGTCATCTCTATAGGCCTTTTGATCAAATTTGATTTTAAGTTTATAATAAAAGATGATTTTTATGATATCATTATGAATGATACTACAAACATATGAGGATAATTAAGACATGGCATATACGTAATATCACGATCTGCTGGTCTAATGTACACATCCAATAAATGCCCTAAATTAGATAATATCAGTGAATCCTACCTTTGGCATTATAGGCTTGGTCATGTGAATAAGAATAGGATCGACAAGTTAATCAAGGAGTGTATTCTTTAAATAGATGATTGTGAATTATTACCTATCTGTGAATCCTGTCTGTTTGGTAAGATAACTAAGTCACCTTTTAAGAAAAAAGATGAAAGAGCCAACGATGTCGTAGGTCTAATACATATGGATGTATGTGAACCTATGAATATAGGTGCTAGAGGAGGATACTACTACTTCATTACATTTACAGACGACCTATCGAGGTATGGATATGTCTATCTTATGAAGCATAAATCAGAATTATTTGAAATGTTCAAACGATTTCGTACTGAAGTAGAGAAACAGATTGAAAAGAGTATTAAGGTCCTTCAGTCAGACCGAGGAGGTGAATATCTCACCAGTGACTTCCTGACATATCTAAAAGAGAATGAAATTTTCTCATAGTAGACCCCTCCTGGAACACCATAACATAACGGGGTGTCAGAAAAGAAGAATCAAACCTTGTTAGACATGGTCTGATCCATGATAGGCTTTGTGAGTCCGTCAATCTTCTTTTGGGGATATGCTCTAGAAACTGTCTGTTATATTCTGAATAAGGTATCGAGCAAATCTGTCAATAAAACTGCATTTGAGATATGGACTGGGTGTAAGCCGATGCTCTCACACCTTAGAATCTAGGGTGTCCAACTTATGTCAAGCATTTAAAGACAGATAAGCTTGGACCTAAGTCTGATAAATACTTATTTGTAGGATATCCAAAGCAAATTAAAGGGTACTACTTCTACCTCGCTGTAGAGCAAAAAGTGTTTGTCAGCAGCAGGATAATCTTTTTGGAAAAGAAGTTCTTTAGAAAAAGAGCTAATGCCAGCAAAATTAAACTTGGTGAAGTTCAAGAGGTGGAAGGACCGATACACAGAATTAGATTTGATTGGAGAATCGAATCCAGAGTTAATAGAGACATCATTGAGGAGATCTGATAGAGTACCGCATCAGCCGAACAGATACTACAATTTTTTGATCCGAGATGATGACCCCATCGAACTTAATGAGAATGATGATGATCGATCTCCTATATGGAAGCCATGTAAAGGCCCGACTCCCAAAAATAGCTTAAGGCCATGAAGTTCGAGATGGAGTCCATGGAGATCAATGGTATATGGACACTAGTTGATCCATCCAAAGGGATAAAATCTATAGGGTACAAATAGATTTTCAAGAAAAAAAAAGCAGCAGATGGAAAGGTAAAGACCTATAAAGCTCATCTACTTGCCAAGGGTTACCGTCAACGTTATGGTATTGACTATAACGAGATGTTCTCTCTTGTGATAATGCTCAAGTCCATCTGGATTATGCTTACTATAGTTGCACACTTAGATTATGAGATCTGACAAATGGATGTCAAAATCACTTTCCTTAACAGAAAGTTGAAAGAAGAGGTGTATATGATACAGCCTGAAGTGTTCACATCCACAGACGAGTCAAAGGTGTGCAAACTAAATAGGTCCATTTATGGACTTAAGCAGGCATCCAGAAGTGGAATATGTATTTTGATAAGGTGATCAAAATGTATGACTTCGTTAGGAACGGAGAAGAGCCTTGCATCTACAAGTAGGCTACCGATTCTGTAGTCATCTTCTTTGTACTGTATGTAGATGACATACTGTTAATAGAAAATGACATCCCAGCTTTGTAGAGTGTGAAGTTATGGTTATCATCACAATTCTCCATGAAGGACTTGGGAGAAGCATCCTACATCCTAGGGATGAAGATCTATAGGGATAGATCTAGAAGGTTTTTTGGATTGTCTCAATCCACGTACATCGATACCATATTGAAACGGTTCAATATAGAAAATCTCAAGAAAGGCTATCTTTCGATATACCATGAAATTACTTTCTTTAAGAAGGATTGTCTGACAATCCCTGAGGAGAGAGAGTGTATGAGTATATTATTATATACTTCGATAATGAAATCTATTATGTACGCCATGACGTGTACGAGATCGGATGTGGCCTATTCATTAGGGGTGGTGAGTTGGTACCAATCTGATCTAGGTGAAAACCATTAGAAGGTTGTGAAGACAACCTTTAAATATTTGAGAAATACTAAAGACTAATGACTTATCTATGGAGACACTGATCTGAAACTTGTGGGATACATTGATTTCAATTTTTAGTCAGATAGTGATAACAGCAGAAGCATGTCGGGCTACGTATTTACCTCGAATGGAGGAGCTGTTTGCTGAAAGAGTTCTAAGCTACATACTGTGGCCGATTCTGTATGCGAAGTGGAATACATTGCTGCATCAGATGCTGCAAAGGAGACAATGTGGTTGCGAAAATTTATCACCGAGCTGGGAGTTACACCTTCTATTGATGGTCCTGTCCTGTTGTACTGTGACAGTTTTGGTGCCATAACTCAGGCGAAAGAACCAAAGTCACACCAGCGCACCAAGCATATTCTGCGCCACTATCACTTAGTATGAGAGATCGTGGATCGAGGTGATGTCAAGCTTCAGAAGATCGATGGAAAGGAGAACCTAGCTGACCCCTTCACTAAAGCTCTCAGGATCAAAGAGTTCGATGACTTCAAATGGAAGATGGGTATAAGATACTGTCCTAATTGACTTTAGTCCAAATGAGAGTTGTTGAAAAATATATCCTAAAATCAATCATATGACGATTGAGTTTCTTTTGTATATGAATTATTCATTAATAAATAAAAATTATTTCAGTATTGTTCATTGCAAAGTTGCATCTTCTTTGTAGAACTCTTGTATTATGATAAAGTCTTTAGAACTATGTTAGTAATCGATAAAGAAGGATTTATCATATAGTTCTTAAACATATTCGTGATCAAATGATACATCATTACAGAACGATGATGTTTATCAAGTGAAGATCGTTGTGTGCCATATGGATTGGTTGTCCTCTTAATCAAGGAGTGTGGTGACACTGGTATGGCATACAGGTGAGATGTAGGAGTACATCGTCACTGAACAGATGACTCACCTGCTGAGCATTCTGTTGTCAAGAACTGCTCACAAAGCGTATGGGCATAAGTATCCCTCAGATCTGAAATCATCATAGTGACTTGCAAGCAACTTATTGTGCTTTGATACTGGACTATCTGAATTTTTAATACAGTGACGAAAGACTATTGGGCACAGTCAACTACTTGCGAAGTCTGTATGTGGATCAAGATAGAATTGACCCCTCTGAATTATAGAAGCTGATGTGTCGCTGTATTTTAATTTAGTAAAATCTTGATCAGGATAATCCATAAGATGGATTTGAAAGATTAAAATATAATGTGGATGAAACACTCAGGATTGACAGTTAACCCTAGATCATCCTAGAGCATTCAGGATCAAAGGGATGAATTATGTGATAACCATATGTATAGATTCTAAAATATTCTTTTGTGATTATTTAACCTATCTGAACATCGAAAATCATTGCTAGATGGTAGCTTCGATTAGTACAGAAAATGATTTCTATGCTACCGGCTCAGTATTCGAACCTATGGAGTCACGCACAAAAGTCAGACGACGTAGAAAAATATTGACCTTGATTTATATGTCCAATTCAGAAGTACTTGACTTGATTGAATTATAGACTAACTTGATTGAGAATTAAGTTATGGGTCAAACAGGATTGAAGAGTTGAACATGTCTAGCTAGCACTACACATGAGGTTCAGGTTCAATCTCGAGGATGAACAGTTTTTGATCTATGATCCAAGGAGCCTATGAGAGATTAGATTTAAGTACTAAATAATTTTAGATTAGATCTGATTTAATTAGACTTAATTAGATTCAAAATTTCAAGTTAGATTGATCCTAAAGTCCTAAACAGTTTAAGATTAACAGTCTTTCGAAATTATTTCGAATCGGCTTTGAATTAGATTTGAATCGAACCAATTTTGGATGAGATCCTTAAAGCTCATTTTCATTAAGACTCTCTCACCTTCATAGCCGACCAGCACCTGGTATAGTGCTGGTTGTGGGTCGTCCCACATAAGTGTGGGCATGGGTGCAAAGTAGGCGCCATATAAGGTGCCAATCATTTTTCATGTAGAAATCCTTCTTTAATAAGTTGTGGACTGATTCAAAGCTTGTTTGAATTAGAAGTCCTATTCTTATTGGGTCATGGGGATCATCTATAAATAGAGAGGGTCTCTACCTATGGATGCATAGCAATCAAAGTGTGAGAAAAGAGAGAAAGAGAGAGAGGCGTGAGGTATTGTGGGCATCCCATACTTGGCGTGTCTCCCTTTTTGCCGCCCCCTTCTCCTCCTTGTCATGGCCTCCTCTTTAGGCATCCCCTTGCTGGTGTGAGGTGTCACATCAGTGACTCTCTTCCCTCTCTTGGTGGCCTTGTGAAGGCGCTTCAATCTGAAGCTTCATCCCATTTTTCTACGGTGCCTGACGTGCGCGTGAAGTAGAGGGCCTGCAGTTTCAGGCCTACACGAAGGTTGAATCCAGATTTTGGAGATTTGATCCCTATTCCGCTGCAATCCAGATAAAGATTTGATCTTTATTTAGTTAAATATATAAAAAAAATTTAGATGCAACCCTAATTATCCACGAGAAACAAGCTTTCTTTCTTTTCATATGATGATAGTGCTTTACTTTCTTTTATTCAAAGTAAAAAGAAAGCTAAAGTAACAGTTATGACTAAGTTGGACCATTATTTAGAGGATGATGTGTTGTCTTGGTCTGATGATTTTGATATTTTTGTGTGATGGAAGCAAAATGAACTAAACTATCCTACATTGCAAACTATTGCTAGAGATGTACTTGCTATTCCTGTGTCCACAGTTACTTCTAAATCTGCTTTTAGTACAAGTGGCAGACTTGTGAGTCCTTATCGAAGCCGATTCCATGCTAAAATAATTGAGGCATTGATATGTGCTCAAAATTGATTATTGGCTTCAAAAAGAAAAAGTAAATTAAATTTAACATTGTTTATTAGTTTGTGTACTTTTCATTATATTAATGTATTTATCTTATTTTGAATCATTATTAGATGGATCATTAACTACAAATGGTTATGATGATGATAGTTATTTGGATTATTCAGATAATAATATTTTTACTTTATGATTGTTTTTCTAATTTTATTATATATATTTATTTAATTACATGTTCATTTTTTTTATTATTTATTGTAGAACCTATTATTTACCTTGAATGATTCGTGAAGTTGTAGTTGTCATTTTGTAGAATTATTTGAAAGTTTAATATTCAAGTTCACTACTTGTTCGGCACTATACTAAATTTTTATGGATGAAATAATAGACTTAATGGTTATGTTCTACGTTGAATAGTAGTTCTATTTTTATGTTTAATTTTTATAAATCTGAACTTATAAATTATATTCTATATTAAATTGGTAATTCTATTTTGATTGATAATATGCAGAAAATTATTTTGGTTGTTTATATGTTCTATGTTGAAATGTAATTCTATTTTCATGTTTAATTTTTATAAATCTGTACTTATAAATTATGTTCTATGTTGAATTGGTAATTCTGTTTTGATTGATAATATGCATAAAATTATTTTATTTATTTATTTTTTAGATATGGGATGGATATGGGACGGGTAT
Source organism: Elaeis guineensis (assembly GCF_000442705.2). NCBI lineage: Eukaryota > Viridiplantae > Streptophyta > Magnoliopsida > Arecales > Arecaceae > Elaeis > Elaeis guineensis. The sequence goes on along the minus strand of NC_025993.2, from coordinate 13,791,023 downwards.
GGAATGGCTATAGAGAAATAGATTATCCGTGGATATCTCCGAACCCATTAGATATGGAGATGGTCGTAAATAAATGAATTATTCGATGAAAAATTGATCGTAAATAATTTTTTTAATAAATTTTAAAATATCAAAATTTTATATTAAATTAATAGCGATGAAAATATTTTCATCATAAATAATTAAAAATTTATTAACGATAAAAATTTAAGTCAAAAATTATAATATTTGCGACGTAAAATGTATGTCATTAATATTTTTTAAAATTTTATTTTTACAAAAAAATTTAATTAAATTAATAGCGATGAAAATATTTTTATCATAAATAATTGATAATTTGTTAGCGACGAAAATGTGCGTCGAAAATTATTTTATTTACGATGAAAAATTTACATCACTAATATTTTTTTTAAATTTAATTTTTATAAAAATTTTTAATTAAATTAATAGCGATGAAAATATTTTTATCGTAAATAATTGATAATTTATTAGCGATAAAAATTTATGTCATAAATTATTATATTTGCGATGAAAAATTTACGTCGTTAATATTTTTTTTAATTTAATTTTCATAAAAATTTTTAATTAAATTAATAACGATGAATATGATTCATCGTAAATAATTATTTTGTTATTGGCGATGTAATATTTCATCGTAAATTATCTTTTTTTATGACTAAAATTTTTTATCGTAAATAGTTTTGAAAAAATAAATTTTTTACAAAAAAAATTTAATCGATAATATCGATTATTGACGGCGAAAATTTTTTTTCGTCGTAAAAAATTATCAACGACGTCATTATTTATGATAAAATATTAACGACGATAATTTCGTCACTAATAACTATTATCGACGAAAATTTATTATTAGCGACGAATTTTTTGCATCGCTAATATCCTGTTCTGTTGTAGTGCCTCCTCCTCTCCATCATCGCCAGCCGACCATGGGCTCTGACGAAGCTCACCTCCACCACCCTCTTTGGCATCAACTCGGCCATCGGGTACCTCCTCATGCTCGCCGTGATATTTGTTAACGGCAGCATCTCCATCACCATTGTCATGGGGCTTGCCATTGGTTATATGTTGTTTAGGAGCAGCGGAGAGGAGGATCTCATTGCGCTCGAGAATTCCTTACTTTTTTTATTAAAAAAAAGTGGAGACTTCCAAATGACGCATGGCGTGTGGGGCGGTTGCTCCATAATCTGGTGTGTCAGGAATCTTATTTTTAATATCCATTGATTATTTTATTTATATTATATAGATGATATTATTTTATAACTGTAAGGATAATTGGATCATTTTATTCTATTTGAATAGTTATTTTTAAATTATATTTTAAATAGATAAAATATTTTATTTGAAACTTAAGTAGATAATAATATTTGAGTTTAAATTTAATTAGATATTTTTTATTATTTAAAAAAATATTTTTTAAAAAATTAATAATAATTTTTTTTCTCAAAAAAAAATCCGTCCCTTTCTTTACCCAAAAGAAAAATCATATATTTATTTTTAAAAAAATTAAATAAATAATTAAATAAATAAATCATGCAGTGGTCGACAACCAGCGGTCACATTGAGCATATCAAGGGTCCAATTGTCTAGTCTCAGTTATCGCTTCCTGGCGGACAACGTGCCTCAATTTCTCAGAAGATAATATATTCTAATTATAATTATATAATATTATATTTGTTAAAATAAAAGCCCAGAAAACTAGAAGTCCTTTTAGAAAAGCCGCCTCTGTGACCAGAACTCGGTCCCCCAGATCCAGCATGTGGCGCGGCGGAGTAGGTGGGGACAACCGGAGTTTTTTTCCTCCTTTTTTTTTTTTTTTTGGTAACTTTTTCCTCTTCTTTCAATCGCGGCACAAGAGAAAGCTTGGATCGGCCATGGGAGCGGCAACGCTGTTATCCCACGTGTCTAGATAAGCTTAATTAAATTATTTCTGGTGACATCATACCCCGGTGAAATCATAAACGGTTATTAGTTTATTCAGAGTCCTTACTCCTTAGTTATTATATTGGAAAATGCTTCGCAACCCGGAAAGCAACTCATCCAGTGACTCGAAAATGTCTGATTGTGCGAAGCAATGTGATTGGTGCAAAGGCATCTGCGTGAGATCTTTGGGTGATATATCTGACTTACCGTAGCATCTCTCTATTTATTTATCTCGAGGCACGAGGCCATCACGTGTAACACTGGAATAGTGTCTCCATTTGGCTGGGTGCATGCATCTCAATCCTTATCCAACACAATAAAGCAACAACGTCTACCGCCAATAGGGTGCATGGACAGTACCATAAATAATTATTTATCTAAAATAATAATCTATTTTCTGATAAATCTGATAATTATACATCCATAAAAATTAAAAATAAAATATTTAATACTTAAGTTGGAATACTTATCAAAGGATCTCATAACATAGATCTAGGCGGTGCTTGATTCGCGATCGAAATTAGAATGAGAATCAGAATCGAAATAGTTTGAAATTGAAATTGGAATGGTCAAATCCTTCGAAACGCTTAGTTCGTGAACGAAATTAAAATCGAAATAAAAATTTTAATCCATAGATGAGAGTAAGGATTGAGTTCTATGTAGATTGAACCATTCTCATTTCATTCTGAAATTAAAATCGAAATAAAATTCCTTCCAACCAAACGGTTGGAATGGGAGTCATCCATTCCCATTTCAGACCTCCACTCCCTCCAACTAAGCACCCTCTTAATGTAGTTAACCATATGAGACACCAATCAATCAGTTGTATTATTATCTTTCTTATAAATTGGTGTAAGCTCAACGGAGAGCGACGTAATTTTGAAGTCTTCGAATAGCACCCAAAAAGATACTATAATAATAATAATAATAATAATCTATTTATACAAAATAAATAATCATTAAAAAATAATCAAATAAATAATAATATTAATAAATAATAATAATCTATTTTTTAAATATAAAAAATAATAATTTATAAATAAATTTATTTTATCTATCTTTGATAGATGGAAAAAAATAGTTCTTTTAAATAATCTATGAAATCAAGCCAATGTATGGGAATAAGCATTATTTAATTCAATAAGCATTTTTATGCATGATTAGATATTTGTGTATGAACTTATATAAAGCATATTTACTATAAAGCATATTTACATAAAAAAGCTCTTTTATAAATTTTGCTCACATTTGATATTCTTTCATATAAACAAGATATTTATATTTTAGTAGATAGTTTGGTAATGATCATACCATGATCATGAAATTAATTTGAAAAATTTGATTAAAAATGATTAATTAAATACATGGATAACAATCATAGATAATTTTTTCTAAAAAATAGAGCCTTAATTGAGCAGAGTTTTGAAGTCCACGACAGGTGTAGCATTTCACTTCGCTCAAAATATTGATATTCAGTACAGCATATAAGGTAGGCTACGAGGAATCATATAAATATGTGTTTAGTCCTATATAACTTGTGCACCATATAGATTTTAGGTATATATATTTAATAAAAAAATTCTAATGACATCTTTCAGCTAGTTATTTTAGGATAAGGTCATGAGTTGTTTGGCTTATATATAGCTCAAGTCATAAATAGAATACTTTGGTTGTCATGGCCCGGCCCATTGAGCCTTAAACCCAGCTTAATATACAAAAAAAAAAAAAAAAAAAAAACAAACAGAGGATTGACAAGAGGAAGAAGACTCCCATTGAGAGTCTTCTTCCAACCCCAATGAGTAGATTTAATCTGAGCCAAACTCCTCCCCTGGTCCTCTTTAAAGAGAGGCCAACCCTCCCCTTCAAACCCCATGAGCTCCAGCTGCCTTTTGTCCCCTTCTTCTCTTGAGAAATTTTCACCGAGTTCACCAAAATCAAGACCGTTGATCATCGAAAAAAAGGGTAAGAACTTTTTCCAATCCTTCTCCTCATCTTCCAGAGTCTATAGGTGCTGGGACTTTGATCGACAATCATCGGATTTTGGCCAAATAAGGGGCTCGGATTGTTTCCCCTGTTTTTTCGTGTTGTTTTGAATTTTTTTTCATCCTCTTTGGTCACCGCCGATCGTCGAATTTGGGTCGCTGGTCATCGCTTGAGATTACCCTCTGACCTTGGGAGGTCATAGGTTGGGAGGAGACCTCCCCTACCTTGGGAACAAGGGGATCAAAGGATCCCCTGTTCTGTGAAAGAAGAAGAAGAGAAGAAGACCACGCGGGTCCCCTCTCCCGTGAGGAAGAAAAAAAAAAAAAAAGAAAAGAAAAAGAAGGAAAAGAAAAAGAAAAAAAAAGGAAAAAGAAAAAAAAAGAGAAAAAGAAAAAGAAAAATAATATAATAATAATATAATAATAATAAATAGGATTTTCTCTCCTCTCTCTTTCGTGAAGAAAAAGAAAAAAAGAAAGAGAGAAAGAAAAGAAAAAAATAAAATAAAATTAATTAATTAATAATAATATAAATAATAAAATATGAGAAAGAGAGTTTCTCTTTCTTCCCTCTCTCCCTTCAGCTTGAACTAGTATTTTCTCTCTCTAAAATTAGACTTTCTCTCTCTACTTTCTCTCTCTAAGTTATTTCTCTCTTCTAAGATTTTTAGAATTTTGTGAAGAATGATGATGAATTTAAATGATTCTCGTGATAAATTTTTTGATCTGTGATCGTCGGACGGTACACCGACATCCACTTTGATCAGATTAGGTATTTTTAAGATTCTATTTTTCATGATTTTATTGAATTATCTATATGATAATTTCAACATGATTTGATCTGATCGATCAGGATTTATTGAATCATATTGTCTGAAGAATTCAAGATGAGTTTTCTCTCTAGAATTTTCTCTCTCTAAAATTTTCTCTCTCTAAAATATTCTCTCTCTTGATTGATTCTCTCTCTAAAAAAGTTAGTGAATAAAAAATTTTCTTTTAATAATCCTGATCTAATTCTAATGAAGAACCCTGATCCATGATTGTCAGACAGCATACTGGCACCCACCTTAATCAGATCATGAATCTTTAGATTTGATTATCCATGATTTCGATCTAGCCATGACTTGATTTGATCATGTTGATTTCACCACTCGAGATATTGGACCAATCATAATGTTGGATTGTGTCACCTGATCAATTCAAATTGTACCTTATGAATTCTCTCTCCTTTGATTTTCTCTCTCCACTTGATTTTATGAAATCGATGAAGAAATCTTGGTCCTATCACTTCGAATCCGATTTAATCTGATAGTCAAACTTTGGATCATTTAGGTCCTAATTAGATTTTGATTAGATGAAATTAGATGATCGGACCCAATCTAAACCGTTGAAATATGGTATTAGTATTCTTTCTAATTATTGAAATTGATTCTGTATAGGATTGTGGATGTTTGATCATGAGATATCGCGATATGATCTACGAACAAAATTTTTAGAAGAAAATTTATAGAATTATGTGGATTTATTGGAATACATTCGAGGTAAGTAATGTTTCACTTTTTCTAGATTTATCGATAAATTATAATGTATTTTTCTGACATGATTTGTGAAACGATGCATGAATTGGATGAATGGTATTTTGTTATGAAAATATCTTATTTGAAATGTTATGATGAAGCATGATTGAACATATTGATTTCATGATGCATTATATTGATTGATTTCGATACTACATGATTATATATTTTATTATCAAAATTAGAATATGAAATATGATTTATGAAGAATTATGATATAAGAAACATTATGAATTGACAACCTGACTATGTAAAGGATCCTGCCAATGGGGGCATATACGTTGGTAATTGATTTATCCTGAGGGTTTACGTCGCCAGAGAGACCAGCGACAAACCGCCAGAGAGACCAGCGGTTCCGAAGGACTTTGCTGCCAGATGATTCGCAGCTCACCGCAAGAAGATACGCGGTGTTATGATCCTGCCACAGAAAAAATGTGGTCATAGCTCATGGTTGACGAAAAGAATTGAAGAACAAAAGAAATTGAAATCTCGAAAGAAACTTGAATTTTCGAAAAAGAAATGAATTTGGCATGAATTATGTTGCATAATTGAAATTGATTTCGAATTGATGAACTCTATATGCTTATTTTCTATAAATGATTATTTACTTAAATGCCTGATGAAGTCTGTTGAAAAGTGATCATTGCTTACTGGGCTGTCTAGCTCATTACCTCCTATTTTACTGTTTTTACAAATGTTAAGGAATTAAGATGATACAAGATATGAATGGAAGAGTGATCAGAAGCAGAATCCCTATACTTTTATTTTAGGTTGAAAGTCTTATTGAATTTGATGTAAGGCCTATGAATCATTGTTGAATTTATTGAGATATTAAAGAAGAAATTTAGATCGTTATATTTTTGGATTTAAATTATTGACTAATTATTCCGCTGTTGTTTTAGAATAGCATGATAAGATGCCTTGCATGCTTATGGGAAGAGTTTTCTATGAGTATGCGGTGGTTGCCATGACCCTCGATTTACAATCTCAGGTCGGGAGCGTGACATTGGTAATACAATTTGGACTCTTTTTCTCTCTCTCTCTCAAAAAAAAAAAAAAAAAAAGAAGAAGAAGAAGAAGAAGAAGAAGAAGAAGAAGAGAAGACAGAGAGAGAGATAAACAAGTTGTAAACTTTTTGTTGCTCCTGAACCTAAAAGTCCATTAATTTTGCCTTGGCGGTTCCAGTCCTCCAAATTCTCAAACATCTTACGCAAGCTGCTAAGCAGAAATAAGAAAGTTTAACATATTCATCATGCAAGAGACTGTAACTGCTATTTGGTGATCTTGGGGATGTTTCTTTCATGTCAGAAAATCAGCCCGTAGTGGAAGATTTGAAATGAACTCCACATCATGTTTGTCATTGGTTAATTAACTTGAGATTGTGGTGTTTTATATAAAACTGTTTAAGAATGAAAATTTTGAGAACAATCTTCCATTGAGGTTCATCATTCGCGTAGATAATTTTTTTTGGTCACTCATCAATAGCTACACTAAAAACAGCTTGGGTTTTTTTTTTTTTTTTTGGTTACGGGGCATTAGAATAAGAAAGTCACAAATCGTACTGCCTTGCATTTTTGTTATAACCAATAAAACAACTTCAAAAGAGTTGTATAAGTCGTCAGTCCAACAAAAACATTGCATGAAGAGTCATATGTTTTGCTGCCCTTGCCTGTAATGGTTTCCACCATCATCTTTCTTTTTATCTTGGAAGCTGATGTTCTGAACCGAATATTTTCTAAAAGCTGGTGAAAATGGAATTTTGCTTGGACTTTAACTGGTGCAAAGATTTAGGGGACTGCAGAGCCTTCAATTTGTTTATGATGGGATTCTTCAAGTGCCCAAAGAGAAGAGCAGGAAGGACTTGGGAAAATTGAAAAAGAGAGAGAAATTGGGTGGAAAATTTGGAGAAAAAGGAGGCTGGTAGGTGGCTCTCTTGGAGTAACAGCAAGAAGCTTGAGTTGTTTCAAGATCGTGCTATCTGACACCACCGATTGATTTGGAGTTTTTTTTTTTTCTTTTTCTTTTTTTGGGGGTGGGACAGTGGCTTTGGCATGAGCAACCTTAGAGAGACTCATAAAAATCTCAATAAGTACGTATAGAAAAAATGCACTATCTTATCTGATTGGATTATGTAGCCACCGCTTTTCAACGTATATTTAATAGTTATAATTTTATTTTTCGTTTGAATTTTTTAACGATAAAAATATTTTTTTTTAAATTATGATATGCTGTAGTCATATTATGACATCTTACGATAGAGAGTCGATTTGAATGAGTGGATACTTGTATATCACTAGCCCATGGTACTGAAAGCCCAACAATACCTTAAACAACTTGTTATCAATAAAAATAAGTATATGAAGTACGCTTAGGTATCCAATACGAGACTATTAAGAATTGAAATTTAAAATATTTTTTTAAAATAAAATTTCTGTTTAAAAATTTGAATCTGTTTTGGAAAAAGAAATTAAAATTTTATTATCTACTAATAGAAAATACTCACACGATGATTGATTAGGCCTAAAGTGGCAAGAGAGTTTAATTCCAATAGGTGCAATGATTTTAAGGGAAATCAGTTAGAATAATTAAATTATTGACCGTGAATTTGGCTAATGATTGGGTGAATCTTCCTAACAATGTGATTTATCTTTTTCGGATCGGCAAATTGAACCCTATGAGATTTTACAACACAAAATCAAGCTGGCTGTCAAATTGAATCCTAGTCTGAGTCTAATACTCCTTAAAATATCTACGTCCCAAAATTAGTAGTACGTCACACACTTTATTTCGAATCCTAACGAAAATCGAACACTCTTCACAACTATATATATCTGAAGACCAAGTCTTCGTCACCGCCGCAAAACAGATCGCAAGCTCCAGAGAAATCCATCCATGGCGAAGAGAAGCAGGGCCTCCACCACAATAACCAGCCGCTGCTCCAACCGATCATGGTCAGATGTTACGGAGCCCTTACTCTATTCCATCCTCAGCCGGCTCTCCTCCAACGTTGCGGATTTCTACACCTTCAGCGGCGTCTGCACCGCATGGAGGTCGATCGCCAAGGCCTTCAAGCAGGAGCTCTTGGCATCTACTCCCCCCATGTTCATGCTCCGTCTCGCCAACAGTGGAGCCCTTCGTTTCCAAAGCATCACAGACTCGAATTATCACATGACCAGCCCTCTCCGAGTCAAGACCAAGAACTGCGTCGGCGTCTCCTTCGGTTATCTCATCATCGTGGACAGATCATGGCGGCAGCCATCGCTTGTCGATCCCTTCACCAGCACCACAATCCGCTTGCCGAAGCAGGAGTTTCGCATTCGGTTCGCAATCTTGACGGCTCCACCGTCTTCTCCAGATTGCCTGCTCCTGGGCTTGGGTTCGGACTTGGGTACGAAAAAATGTCAGACCAACGCTATTGCGGTCTGTGAACTTGAAGGTTCATGCGGGACGGTACAATTCTGGCCCTTCTCGTTTCGCAATGCCATCTTTCGCGATGGCAAGGCCTTTGCTCTGTTGAATTTCTCTGCAGTTATTATAGTCATGGATTTGGTGCGTGATCCTAAGCCAAGGTTGACGGAAGTCAGGCGCCTGTCTGTACCAACCGGGCTACCATATCTGATGCTAACCGAGGCTGGTGGTGATCTCTTGTTAGTGTCCCAAGATCCTCCATCAGGAAGAATCTCAGTGGAAGCTTGCCCGCTGGACCTAAAAAGAAGAGGTTGGGTGCGATTAACAAGTTTGGGCGGGCGTGCATTGTTCTTAAGCTACAATCGGTGCGAGGTGGCAGAGAATCCAGCAGAATGGGAAGGTGAGGACTGCATATACATGGTTTCTGGAAATACAGTGGTGAGGCAGTCGTTGAAGGATGGAAGCACCAAAGTTCTCATTGAATCTTTGCCTCAACGATACGTAGATGAAGATAGGAATTATGATTGGGTTACTCCGGTTTCAAACCAACTTCCAATTTAGATGTTCGCTGAAAAGCAGGATGAATTAGCTCTTTGAAGACTTCAACTATTTTTTTCTCTCGACTTTTTGTCATATATATATATATATATATATATATATAATGTCTTTCTCTTTCGTATTCATGTTTGTGATACACTATGGATCTTCTGTGATGGTAACCATATTATGGATCATGCATGCTTGTGCAGTGTAGGGGGCCATCCGCTGGACGAAGAGATGATGTTTGCATATTATTTGTAGCATAATAGATGGGTAATCAAGTGCAGCAAATATGAGCCTGATATTATGATGTGAAAGCATACAAAGGTTTGAAGTTTTAAAACTTGATGATAATATATGGGTAGAATTAATGTGTTCTGCTTCAATTGTTGGAAGTACCGGAAAAGGAACGATTAACAGGCGCAAAGAGAGTTGTTGCACCAGAGGCAACAGCATGTTGGGGTGGGAGAAGAGGGAACACTACAAAAATTCAGATTTTTAGCAATGGTCGGTTGCCGTCGCTAATAGTCTATATACCATCGCTAATAACCTCGCTATCGCGATTCTATCGTAACAGTCAATCTAAAAAAATCTGATCGCTAAATATTTTTATTAACGATGAAAATCCTAACCATCGCTAATAAGGCTATTAGAGATGGTTTTAGTGACAGAATTTTTCGATCGCTCATTATTTTTAAAATTTAAAACTAAATTTTTAAAAAAAAATTTAAAAAAATATTAGCGATGGTATTTTTGTAGTTAATACCTTCGCTAATAATTATTAGCGACCAATAATGCCGTCGCTAATGCCATCTCTATTTTTTTAAAATTTTTAAATTAAATAAAAAAATTATTTTAAAAAATATTAGCTATGGAGTTATCATCACTAATGTCATCGCTAATAATATTAGTGATAATATTATATTATATTATATTATATTATATTATATTATATTATATTATATTATATTATCGTTAATATTATTAGTGACATTTAATATTATTTTATATATAATTATATATATTTCAAGCTGTGTGAACTTGAAAGACTGCAGTATCTTGGATATGAAGAGTCATGACTCTCGTGTTATGATGCAGTGTCTTATACCCGTTAGATGCATGGCTTCTCCACCCCAGAGGTACAGAATGCACTTATTGAATTGGGTATTTTATTTTGAAAATTATGTTGTCGAAAACTCCAAGTTGATATATTTGAGAAGCTTTAATCAGATATTGTCCTAATTCTGTGTAAGCTCGAAAGAATTTTTCCACCATTATTTTTTGACATGATGGTATACTTGGTGATTCACCTTCCAAGGGAGGCTTTGTTTGTCGGACCAATCTAGTACCGATGGATGTATCCTGTTGAGCGGTAATAATATTATAAAAAAACTATTTTTTTTACTTAATTTATAACTATTACAATTCTAATTACTTGTGTTTTATATTTATTTTTATCATTTTGTATGTGCAGATTCTTGTATAAGTTGAAACAATATGTGCGAATAAGGCACATCCAGAAGGATCAATTACGGAAGCATACATTTTCTCAAAGTATCTTACATTCTATTCGATGTACCTCAATAATGTAGAAATATGATTCAATCGTGAAGACCACAATGCATATAGAAAGTGGGCCAATATTGATTCTACATTATCTATTTTCAAGATTAATGTTCGTCCCATTGGTGGAAGAAAGTACAAACATATGGACATAGAAAAGTACGACCTGGCATATTTTTATATATTAAATAATTATGAAGAAATCAATTATTTTATGGAGTAAGTACATTTACATAATCACCATTATATACTTTTCATGAGGTAAAATAAATAATAAGTATGTATTTATTGTAGAAACCATAGAGACATATTATTGTGACAAACTAATAGAGATATCGAGGGATGACATCGAAAGAAGTTCGCAATTTGGTTCAGACAACGTGTAAGCACTATAGTAGTTTTATTCAACTTTTTATTACATATAATGTATAGAGATGATTTATCGTAACTTATACATATACTGTTCCAGATGACGTTAATATATCACAATAAAGAAGATGGTGCAACCAAGGAACTATATGATTTGACATGCCACCTCGATCCTAGGATTTCATGTTATAGCTCATGTATTATTGGTGGCATAAGATTTCATACAAAGCATATTGATATGTAGAGGCGAACCCAAAATAGTGAAATTTTGATGTTGAGAACCGAAGGAGATAATGAGATTGAATGTTATGGTATCCTAACGGACATTATACAGTTAAGATATAGGTCAAAACAATTTATTTACCTATTTAAATGCCAATGGTGGGATATCAGCAATAATAAGATGGATATTCATAGAGATGCATACTTCACAAGCATCAGCTTTGTGAGAATATGGTACCAATCCGATCCTTTCATACTCACTAGTCAGGCAAAGCAAGTAATATACTTAAAGGATACGAGATATAAAGGCAAATGGCATGTTGTACAAAAGATTGCATCAAGAGGTATTTATGACATAAATGTTCGTTCTGAGATAGAAGCAGATGAGGATTTCTTTTAAGAGAAACAGAACATAGCTACTTGGGATAGTACAGTGCCGATATTGGAAGTACATCTCCTCTGATTAGGGATGACGTGCAACTTAATAATGTTGATGTAAATGAATTAAATCTAAACATGTCAGAGGATGATGATGACAATGATAACAACTTCATAAATGATGGCGAGAAAGATTATACATTGGTGAATTATGATGATGAAGATATTGATAATCCTCTTGATGAAGATGCAGACATTGAATAATAATATGTAATTTTTCAAAAAAAAATTATATATTTTATCCATATTATACTCTCTAATATATTGTTTGATACAGGCATGACATCAGGAGGACGACCGCACAGGGTGCACCCACACAGAGATGAGACAACCATATCATCTCCTACACTGACAGATAGATTTTATATAATATTATTTTTTATATTTAATTTATTTTTATTTTTTATCATGTATAACTAACTAACTTTAAGCTATGCCATCATGAGGACCATCTGAGCGAAGAGGGCCACATGGAGATGTCGGTATATCTACATTTGAGTAGCAGTCGACTCATGCAGAAGTAGGCACATCATCTCCTGCCATGATAGGTTGATTTTATGTATTATAATTTTTTATATTTAATTTATTTTAATTATTAATCATGTATAAATAACTGATTTTATGCTACACGATCAAGAGGACCATCTGATAGGAGGGACCCACTCGGAGATGTCGATACCTTCTCATCTCAACACATGGCTACCGAGGCAAGCACATCATCTTTTGACATGATAAGTTGATTTTACATATTATAATTTTTTGTATTTAATTTACTTTAAATTTTTATCATGTACAAATAACTGATTTTAAGCTTTTATTTTACTGCAGCTGATATGTCATTAGGCAGACTCGTGGAGCCACCAGAAATGAGAAGCTAGAGCAGTGGAGGAGGGCACATCCCAAGGAGAGGATGAGGGTTGCCATCCCATCGAGATATGTCATGCCAGTTCAGTACCATGTCAGAGATCCGTATGTACATGAGGTTGGCGTCATTGTTCCAGCATACGCTCCTCGATGATGTTCGATTGGTGGAGAGTTTTGGGACCGCAAAAGTAGATCCTCCTTGACCATTTATTGATAACTAAATATAAATTATATTATATTTTTTAAATACAGATCTTTTTATTTATTTTATATTTAATTTGATAAGTACTTAACTTTTATTTTTTTAGAATCTTATATGTTGTATATTATTTATGTAGCACGACTTTGATATCAAGGAGATTGATACCCTGCGCGTGTGGGAGGCTATCCTTAGGCATATGGGGAGATTGCTTAAGGGATTCAGATATGAGCTCCATAGCTACTGGAAGGAGGTCTTCAGTGCACGTGGGGCAGCGGCGGCATATGAGACACCCCACAGAAATGTTTCACATCCCAACTGAGATCTCCTCTGCAACAAGTATAAGGATCCTGCATACCGGATATAACTATTATATATAATAAAAATAAAAATTATCAAATTATTATGGTATAATATGTTCACTAATATTTTGAATGTATTTGCTTATTAAGCTTTTTGCAAAAAGAATGCATAGAGTCGGTCGAGGCTCACGGTGATGCATTGTGGTGGATCAAAGCCATTTGTGCAGCATCAGTATGAGCTGATAAGTACATATACATACATCTCTAATAATTTTTTAGAATATATGTGTGTCTGTGTATTTACATTCATAAATTTTAGAGAGACATCGAGACAAGATAGCTGTCCGGGTGGATTGACGTGTACCAGAAGATCCATCATCGGATGATGGAAGAGTGGCTTCCTGGGACTAGGGAGAGGCATGTAAGTATTAATTAATTAAGTTCTATATTTCAATTTCATTATAAAGTTTAGACTTTTGATTATATTTATTTTTTTCTTTAATTAGGAGTGGATGATGGAGATATGATCCCAGCACACCGCTGAGGGCTCCACCCCATATACAGATGATGATATCTATGATGAGGTACTTAACAGGAAATCCAGTTATGTTATGAGATTGGGATATGTAGTTGCAGCCTCTAGCTCCTCTAGAGTATCACATACTTCTTGTGATGCTCATCTCCATGAGGCGGAGAGGAGACATGAGGAGAAGATGCGTCAAGCTGAGGAAGATCGCCGTAGATCCCAAAAGAATATAGTAGCCCTACAGCATGATAATATTGAGCTTAGATTCTAGCTTGCAGTATTTAGAGTGAAGCTCGATGAGTTAGTTTGTCGCTTATCTCCCGACCCTCCCTCATCGACTCCCGATGTCTCTACTGATGCCTATAATGATGACTCTACCGATGATGATGATGGATGTCTTCTTGTGATTGATATTATTTTATATTATTTTTAATCTATATATTTTCATAATTGAGTAAATAATTAGTTTGCTAATTTAATTTTTTAATCTATTGCAGGTCTGTGATACGGCTTGGCATGTGGAGTTTTATTTTTTATGGATGTATATATTTTTATTTGATATTTTGTACGGTTGTATATACACCTATTTTGCTACATATATGGTTGTAAAAATGAACACTATATTTTAATATATACATTGTGTTGATTCTGGCATGTGTTTTGAAATGAATTTGATTCTAGCATATGTGTGAATGAAGAAAATAGTGTACAAATTATATATATTATATATATTTGTTTGTCTATAGATTTACAGAAAAAATTATAAAAAATTATCATTAAATCAATTATTTTTTTATGAAAAAAGATAATTAGCGATGCAAAATAAGCGTAGGTAAAGAGTTTTAGTGATGGAAAATACCATCAGTAAATAACCCATAGCATCACCAAAAGGCATATCAAAAAGTCAAGCGTGCCACCATTAGCAATGCTATATAGTTGATAATGCAAATTAGCATCGATAAATGGTTTTAGCGATGCAAATATACTATCGGCAAATATCCCATATGGACAAGCAGGCATGCCACTATTAGCGATGCTACGTTTATTTTCTGACTCAAATTAGTGTTAGTAAATATAAATGGCAATGCTAATTTAGCATCACTGATAATGTTTCCTGATGTAAATTTAGCATCACAAAAAGATTTTGTGACATAAAATTTGTGTCGCTAAATAAATATTTGCCGATGCTTTCTAAGCATGGGCGAAAAGACTATTGCCAACATTAATTTTGCATCGTTAATAATCTTTATGCCGATGCTTTATTTAACATAGGTAAACTAAACCAACGACACTTGTTTGCCAATGATTATTTACGTCGGCAAAACTTTGTATTTGCCAATGGAAAAAAAATAAGCATCGGCAAATGGAATCAACGACCTGCTTATTGCCAATTCTTATTTACCGATGTTTTTTACATCGGTAATAGGTTTTGGTGGTGCTTTTTTATTATTTAGCTATGCTTTTGTTATGTTGCTAATTGTCTTATTTCTTGTAGTGAGAGGTGGAAGAAGAGGAAGAAGAAGAGAAAGAAGAGGAAAAATTGAAAGAAGATTCCAAAAGATACCCAACATCTAAAGAGGCCGATGAGTAGTACTAAGTATATAATTCTTGGATCATTTTAATTACTTATCTTGTATCATTTGAAATCTTGCATTATCATCCATAAGTGTATAATTATTTTAAAGAATCTATTTATTTTTATTTTCAAAGAGCATACATCATGTCTTCCAGAGGCTGGAGTCATGCCTATCGAGGACAGAACTCTCGAGGAGAGAGCGATCATGCAGCCAACTCATATGGTTCTACACCTCTCATGCCAGATAGTAAGCTCAACACTTTATATATTCTCGTTTATGTTATTTTGTCATTTGTTAACTAATATAATATTCTTTGTATTAGATATTTTGTGCTCAAGTTCAGAGGATAGGGGGTCACCAGTGACCCCACAGTGGCATGCAGCAGCGACCATCGACTCTCAAACATAGCGTCGTGGTCGAGGATCCATTTCACTTGCAGCACCTCCGACTCAATCAGAGGATAGAGAGATCATCCATATCCAGAGCCGCTCGTAAGTACTACATGCTTAATTAATATGTTTAAAATTTAGTAATTTTAGAATTAACATTTATTCTTCGAAATCAATTTTGCAACACATTCAGAGAGCCTTCTACATCTCATGTCGTTATCGAGATCATATGCTGATTGATGTCGGGATCGATGAACGAGTTCTCGAGTTGGCCGTCGGGAGCTCGTGATGTAGCTTGAGAGATATTTCTGATAAATCAAAACTAGTTTAATTTTTAAATTCTCGATACGTTGGTATTTTAGTTACATATTGATACACGCTTGCTTCTATCTTGCAGGAGTACTATCAATTCAAAACATTCCAGAATGAGAAGGCTGACCGTCAGACCTTCGAGGAGGTAGCCACACGGAGGCTCCGAGATGGCCTCTACAGCCTCAGACGGTCCACCATCCAGCACTCCGGATCCTAGTCACCATCGGACTGAAGGTCCTCCATGGATCACTGGATATGGACGGATATATGGCAGGCCCTCTGTGATCAGTGGAGTAACGAGGAGTACTCCGATAGGCGACAGAGGGATCGATAGAATCAGATCGTCCAGCAGGATTCGATCAGACACAAGTGGCTCGATCGACACACATATTATGGCCGACAGACTAGTAAAAAATCTATATCAAAACTCTTCACTATAACTGTAAAAAATTTTATATGCATACTTTAATTAATTTAATTTTATTATTTACTTATTATAGATGCGGCAACTGGGTCGTCCACCAGACCAGCTACAGTTGTGGCGGGCCACACACCAATCTAAGAGAATTGGTGATAATTTAGATTCTATGTCGTGACAGATCATGGTAAGAACTTTAAACTTTATTTATTAATCAAGTTGTTATAAGATCTGATTTTTATATTAGAACTAATGTATTTCTAAACTATATAGATACCTTATGTGACATAGAGAGGTATGACGATTACCTATCTTCTCAACACTCTCTTGACCTTGAGGGATGGCTCAGCACGATCGAAAGGGTAAGTAAAAATCGGATCATAGGATTCAGCCACAACTTCACCTTCTATCGAAAATGAACTCGCGGTAAAAAATGGTTCCATGATTACATGGATTTCCAAGTGTACCTTCAGTCAGCAAAAAATTATATATCAGCTAATTCGCCCAGTCTGGTCAACGAATGTACCGACCTGGTCCCCACAGTGCACTTGAAATATTTCCAGGCTCCAGCAGATTAAAACGAACTACCGTAAGACAAGCAGGACCACACTGTTGTAAGATTCAAGAGAATAAGAATATGAAACACGATAAGAAGAAATAACCTGGACCGTTGTTTTCCTCGCAGAACGTAATTGCTGTCATATCAATAGCAGTAAAGGCTGGAAAGGCGTCTTCACTTTTTTTTTTTCGTCCACTCAAATTTACTGTTCATCTTCGTCAAAACATAAAGAGGAGAAGCCAACACCAAAAAAACTCCGAATGAACTTCCGGGGCTATTAGCATGCTCCTACAAAACTTCTTATTTCGGTGATAGTCCGAGGAGTGGGCTACTCCCGAATTACTCTCATCTTGTTAGGATCAATGCGGAGCTCACCATCTCCTCCCACAAAGTCGAGGTACATCGGAGAAGATTGTCCAAAAATTTGCACTTCTTATGATTCAATCGAAGTCGGTGCTGCTTCAACATCTCTAAGACCTTCTCGGCGTTCTCCATGTGCTCCTCCCAAGAAGTCGAGAAGATCAAAATGTCATCAAGATATATGAGGATAAAGTCATCGAAAAAAAGTCGTAGCACCTCATTCATCAGCCGTATAAACATGGCTGGGGCATTACATAATTTGAACGGCATTACAAGCCATTCGTATAGTCCTTGCAATATTTTGAAAGCGGTCTTTCAAATATTCTCCTCTCGGATTCGTACTTGGTGATAGCTCGACTTCGAATCCATGTAACTTTCTTGTCGAAATTTTTATGTCAGTAAAGTATCTTTTGGCAACCCTGTGTCATGTTTTAGGAGAAAAGCTTCTTAAGTAAACATAAAAATTTCACAGAAAAGAGTTACAGAGGTGACGTATAACTTTCTATTGCTCCCCTCGGTCAGATTTCAATTGGCACGCAGAGGACAAAGAAGTCATACATCACCCATGCAGCTTTATTTTTTTTCTTTTTTTTGCAAGACTTTCTTCTCCTCTCTTCTTCTTTCTCTTTTTTTTTTTTTTAATTTTCCTCGAGGGTTTCTCGCATGTTTCCTATAATTTATTGTCTCTACGAAGCCTGCATGGTTTCCACGTATTGTTTGTACAAAAAATAAGGTGATAGTTCTAAATTTACGTAGGAGGCGTTTGATGCATTACGTAGATAATATTGCTATAGTAATGTGATTGCAAAGAAAATATGATTACCTGATAAAATTATAGAAAATCTTATATTGTAGTGTTTGATATGTGCAGTAATATTGTTATAAAATTACAGAGAATCCTATATTACAGTGTTTAGTATACAATTTAGATTACATGGAATATAAGCTAATTTTTTCAAAGTACCTCCATCCTTACTTATTGATTATTGTTATTTTCTAGATGGACAATTTAATTTTGGAACCAACCATTTTCTGTGACATCATGCATTATGTTTTTTTTTTTATTTTCACCAACTGGGACTACCCATAATTTATTTTGATTTATTTTGATGGAAGTATTTTGGTCCTGAAATTGTCTTGTTGTAAGATTGTAAGATTGCAAGATTACATATAATTACATAGCCACCTCCCCCTAGACAATCAGATTACTTTCCTTTGAGGTAATGCTGCATTATATATAATGCAGCATTATCTATGAAAGTGACAAAACAAATAGTGTAATCTGATTATCTGTTACAAAATTACATATAACCTTGTCAGGATTATATGCTACCAAATGCCCCAATAAAGTTTAAGGCATTTACTTAGTATTACAGGTGTGAACTCGCTCGTTCTTCTTTGTTCAAGCTTCAGCATCCCTTATTCTAGCGGAAGGCTCGATCATGACTACCCACTTTCCTCAGAACATACTAAGATCTTATTTAGCTAAGCTTTTAGAGTGCCAGAAAGTACTTTTTGACTCTCAAAAAGTACTTTCGAACGATACAGTGATATTTGATAAAAAATTAAAAAGTTATTTTGATTTTATTAGAAAGCTAAAAAGGTCTATTTTAAAAATATTCTATTTTGAAGCTTCCCCAAAAGTACTTTTTTACTAATATCAGAAAGTACTTTTTGACTCTCAAAAAGTACTTTCGAACGATACAGTGATATTTGATAAAAAATTAAAAAGTTATTTTGATTTTATTAGAAAGCTAAAAAGGTCTATTTTAAAAATATTCTATTTTGAAGCTTCCCCAAAAGTACTTTTTTACTAATATCAAAAAGTTGTTTCAATTTAAATAAAATATTTTAATATTAGAAATACCCACTAATAAATTTTATAACTATATCATATTATATTATTATACTATAAATATAATATAATATAATAATAAATTAATATTATGATATATTATAAATATATAATATAATTAATATAATCTATTATAGTATTATTATATTATTAAAATATAATTTGATATAATAATATTTATTAATAATATAATATAATCTGTTATGTTATAATTTATTATTAGATTAGATTATAATCTATTATATTATTTTATATTATATATTACATTATAATTATAATAATATTATATTATAGTACATATTATATTTTAAAATATAATAATATTTATGTCATAGATATATAATATAATCTATTATATTATAATTTATTATTAGATTAGATTATAATCCATTATATTATATTACATTATATATTACACCATAATTATAATAATATTATATTATAGTATATATTATATTGTATTATATTACATTATATGATAATAATATTATATAATATAATAATATTTTAAAATATAATAATATTTCTATTATAGATATATAATATAATCTATTATAATATTATTTTATTATAATAATATAATATAATAATATTTTAATAATAATATAATTATATTATATTATAATAAAATAATATATTATATTATAATCTATTATTATATTAGATTATAACTAATATATTATATTATATTATAAATTATATTATATTATTTTTTACTATACAATACTATGCAATAACTTTTATTATTATTTTATCATATCAAAAATATTTTTTATTTTAGTTATCAAATATATGTTCAAGTTTTAAAGTATTTTATGAATGTGGTTATCAAACAGTAAATGGTTTTTTATAAAAATTCTACTTTCAAAAGTTTTACTTCTCAAAAGCTTTACTTCCAAAAGCTTTACTGCCAACAGCAATTCCAAATAGGGCCTAAATATAATATATTGAGAATATAAAGAATGCGAGCTCTCTCATCAACCATGGTCAGCTTTTTAGTAAATAAGTTTGCTTGCTGAAAAACTTTGAATCTTCTTGCTTCTACACCATAGACCAGGGCCCAATTTAGAAGAAAAATGATGACTAGTTTTCACCAAACATCTTATCAGTTGACAAAGGCTTAAGAGACAGAATTTAGAAAATGCTAAAAAGTGGTCTTCATTTAACATAAAACAAATTGGCAATGTGAAATGTAACATTAAAAAAATAAATAAATTATATAAATAATTTTATATAAAATGCAACCAAAATAAATAATAAACAAAAAATTAGAAGTGTGATATTTATATTAATAGAGTGTATTCCTAAAATTTTATTATATCGAAATGAAGAAAATTGATGGTTGGAAGTTAGAGAGAAGCTGGCCATGTGTGTGGTTTAGAATCTACAGACTGTTGCTAAGATAAACTTAATTAAAATTAAAATTTTAATTTTGAATTAGAAATTCAAGTTGGATAGTTATAGATAGATAGAGAAGTTATCTTGATAGAGTTGGTTGTTATCCTGTTTTATCTATTTGATATTTTAAATTAAATTTTAAGATTATATATATGATGTATCGCAGAAAATATAATCAATCCACTGATAAAAAATGTCTCGTTATTTGATTTGTTACAAATCTTATTCTTCTTTATTCCTTATTCTTTTATTTTAGAATTTTTTCTTTTATCAATTTGGTATCAGAGCCTCATCGAGATGGCAAGCGATGTGCAACTCCAAATACCATGTCTCATGAAAGAGAATTATGAAACTTGAAGCATTCAAATAAAGGCCTTATTAAGATCGCAACATGCTTGGGAGGTGGTTGAAAGAGGCTATATTGAGCCTCAAGATAATTCGATGTTGTAGGTGGGGCAACACGATGCCCTATGAGATTCGAGGAGGAAGGATAAGAAGGCAGTCTTCCTCATCTATTAAGATAATGATGAGATCAATTTTAAGAAGATCTCTGCCACGACAACCTCCCAGGAGTCATGGGAGATTCTCTAAAAAGCCTACAAAGGTGTTGACAAAGTGAAAAAAAATTGCCTTCAAATGCCGCGAGGAGAATTTGAGGCCTTGCGAATGAAGAAATCCAAGGGCATCTCGGATTATATCGCCAAATTTCTGACGATCGTAAACCAACTTTGGGGGAATGATGAGAAGCTAAAAGACATCCAGATAATTAAAAAATTTTTATGATTGTTAGATGATAAATTTGATTATATTGTTGCAGCCATTGAAGAATCAAAAGTTCTAGAGAAGATGTCGGTGGATGAGCTTATAGGATCATTGCAAGCCCATAAGCATCACGTCAATAAGAAGTACGAAACAGTGAAACATGCTCTTCAAATGAAGCTCTCATTTAAAGAAGCACAGAAAAGCTCAAAGGATGATAGAAACCCAAGCGATCAAAGCCGTGGCAGAGGCCGAGGTCGCGATAAAGGCTACGAGCATTGCCGTGGTCGTGGAAGAGGAGGATGAGACAGAGATAAAAGCAATCAAAATAGTGGACATGGGAGATCAGATGCAAAGATTAGAGGTATAAATATAATGTTCAATGTTACATTTACAAAAAAATATGGATATTATTCCTCTGAGTGTTTTTATAATAAAAATAACCAACTTAAAGAAGTAATTAATTATGTTAAGAAAATAGAAGAGGATCCTTTATTATTGTTAACTTAAAGAAGATGAAGCTAGTGGACAAAAAAGTTGATATTTGGATAGCGAGGCAACTAATCACATGTATGGTCATAAAAGTACGTTTGTAGAGTTAGATGAATTGGTGGAAGAACAAGTCTTTTTTGGAGATTTTTCAAAAGTTTTGATGAAGGAGAAAAATAAAATTCTAATCTACCTCAAAGATAACAATCATCAATTTATTTTTGATGTATATTATGTTCTGGATATAAAGAATAATATTTTGAGTTTGGGACAACTGCTTGAAAAAGATTATGATATCTATATAAAAAATAAGAAGCTTGATTTGAGAAATAATATTAATGACTTGATTGCCCAAGTAGAGATATCAAAGAATAAGATGTACTCATCCTTGATATCAAGAATGATGTAACCAAGTGCTTGAAAATCTGTGTAAAAGATGCCTCGTGGTTGTGGCACTTGAGGCTCAGGCATCTCAACTTTGGTGATCTCAATATGTTATCAAACAAGCAGATGGTCCATGGTTTGCCTCATATCAACCATCTCGATCAATCGTGCAAAGGTTGTACTCTTAACAAACAATCTAGAAGATGTTTTCTACATGAGGCGAGATACAAAGCAAAGAAGCTGCTCGAACTCATTCACACAGATGTATACGGATCCAATGTCCCCACATCATTTAGTAAGCATCAATATTTTATGACTTTTATTGATGACTATATAAAAAAAAATCTGGATATATCTTTTGAAAGAGAAAGCAGAAGTTTTTAATATGTTCAAAAAGTTTAAGACAATAGTTAAAAATGAGAGCGGCTATTCCATCAAAGTTGTTTGCTCAGATCGAGGCATCAAATTCACCTCCAATTCATTGAAGTATTTTGTGAAGAGAATGAGATTCGGCATCAATTGACTGCCCCTTACTCACCCCAGCAAAATGGTATAATGGAGAGAAAGAACCGTACTGTTCTCAATATGGTGCAAAGCATGATTAAAAGCAAAAATTTATCAAAGGAATTCTAGGCTAAGGTGGTAGCTTGCGCCGTCTATATTTTGAATCGCTATCTTATAACAAGCTTGGAGAATAAAATCCCACAAGAAGTATGGATGGGAAGAAAGCCAAACATCTCACACATGAAAGTTTTCGGATGTGTAGCTTATGCGCATATTCCAAAGCAAAGGAGAACCAAGCTAGATGATAAAAGCTCAAAGCTCATCTTTATCGGGTATAGTACTAAATTCAAAGCTTATAAATTATTTGATCCTAACAATTCAAAAATTATGATCAACAGAGATGTTGAGTTCAATGAGAAAAATGAATGGAGTTGGCATAACAAGGTTGGCCAGATCATGGGAGAAGAGCTTGTCCAAATTGAAGTTGAAAAATCTTCACTCAGCTACTATACCACCATCAACACCAGTATCTTCACCGACACCAGCATCTTCTAATTCATTGGATTCATCATTGGATGGGAGTTCAAAAGTACCACAAAAGATGAGGAGTCTAAAAAAACTATATGAGGTAACAGATGAAGTATACATGGTTTGCCTTCTTGTAGATTGTGAGTCTGTTGAATTCGAAGATTCCATAAAAAGTAAAAAATGGAAGCATGGCATGGATGAAAAAATAAAAGCTATCGAGAAAAATCGCACATGGGAGTTGACTTCTCTTCCTAAAGGAGGAAAAGTCATCAAAGTGAAGTGGGTATATAAAGTGAAAAAGAATACAAAAAGCTTGATAGAGAGATGTAAAGCCAGATTAGTAGATAAAGGGTACAAGCAGAAGATCGAAATTGACTATGATGAGGTATTTATCGTTATTATTCATATGGAGACTATTCGATTAAATTTATCTGTTGCAGTATAATATAAATGTTCAGTTTTTCAAATGGACGTAAAATTGGCTTTTCTAAATGGCTATATTGGTGAGGAGGTCTATGTGAAGCAACTGATTGGTTATGTGATAAAGGGGCATGAATCAAAGGTCTACAAATTTAACAAGGTATTGTATGGCCTAAAGCAAGCACTGAGGGTATGGAATGCAAGAATTAATGCACACTTCAAGAAAAATGACTACATCCAGTGCCTATACAAAAGCACCCTCTACATGAAATCTAATGGGGAGGATATTTTACTAATCTCTTTACATATAGATGATTTGATTTTTACACGAATAATCCGACAATGTTCAAAAAATTCAAGCAAGTCATGATTCGAGAGTTCGAGATGATGGATAATAGCCTTATGTCATACTTCCTTGGGATTGAAGTCATGCAAAGCAAGGAGGGAATTTTTATAACTCAGGAGGCTCATGCGAAGAAGATACTGAAAAGATTCAAGATGGAGGATTGCAAGCCGATTTGCACACCAGTTGAATATGGGACCACATTATCAAAGCATGATGATGGAGTGACAGTCGATCCAATATATTTCAAGAGTCTTGTTGGAAGCTTGAGGTACTTGACATGTATAAGGTCAGATATTTTATATAGTGTCGGGCTTATTAATCGCTTAATGAAGGAACCAAAGTCAACACATTTAAGGACTGCAAAGCAAATTATGCGTTACATTAAAGGTACTCTTAGTCACAGACTTTTTTATTTGGTTTCTAACAATTTTTGTTTAGTTAGCTACTCAGATAGTAATTGGGGTGGAGATCTAGAAGGCAGAAAAAGCATGATCGGATTCACATTTTGTTTGGATGACATAGCATTTACATAGGTTTCAAAAAAACAACCGATAGTGGCGCTTTCAATATGTAAAGCTGAATATATTGTGGTCTCTTCATGTATATGCCATGTCATGTAGCCAGAAATCTTTTGAAGGCAATATAACAAATACAAGATAATGCTATCAGAATCTATATTGACAATAAATCGATGATTGTACTAGCCAAGAATCCAATCTACCATGAACCAAGCAAGTACATTGATATATGCTTTCATTTTATTTGAGACCAAGTCAAGAAAAAGGAAATAGAATTGAAGTACATCAAGTTCAGGGATCAAATTGCAGATATTTTCACAAAGTCCCTTAATTTTGAAGTATTTTGCAAATTGAAGGATTCATTGGAGTCATTGATAGAAGAGAATTACGTTTAAGGGGGGATGTTGATAAGACAATATATATATATATATATATATATATATATATATATATATATATATATATATATATGATATATCACAAGAAATAAAATCAATCCACTGACAAAAAAAGTCTTATTATTTCATTCCTTCTAAATCTTGTTCTTCTTCATTTTTTTTTTTTTTATTTTAGGATTTTTTCTTTTATCAGAGACTACAGAGAGAAAGAGGGATCCCAAAAGCATTGCAGGGGGATAAATTGTGACTGAAGAAAGATGAAGAGAGAGAGAGAGAGAGAGAGAGAGAGAGAGATAAGGGTGTGGCTATTACAAGGATGGTGAAATTTAGGGAGAGAAAAACTTGGAGCTGTATTTCACCTTGTTTCTTGTAGATTTACATAATTATCCCTTTAAACCAGAATCATGAACTAAACTTTTTAATAAGTAATATCAGAAACCTCTTGTTGCGGCCAATCGCCTCGTCGTCCGATCGTCGGGGAGCGTGCACCTGCAAAAATGAGAAGTCCACACTGACCGGAGGCGGCTCCGGTGGGGACCCTCCGACGGTCAAGTCAGAGAGGTGACTGGGCAACAGTGAAATGAAGACAGAGAGCTCGATCGAGGGAGAGAGGTTGGGCGGTCTGGAAGTCGACGTCGTTCGAAGACTTCTGACCGTCCACCTGCAACTGCGCAAGCCGACGGTCGATTTTCTCGAACCTGCGCTCGTAGTTGTCTGTCCGTCGGTGCTGGGAGACCCCAGGAGTGGAGTCTCCGGAAGAGTCCGAGAGAGAGGCGGACGACGTTCGCGGTCGCTTCTCCTTCCTCGCTCGTTCCAGCTGGGAGGGAGAATGCTGTCGGGACCGATGGGCGTCACGCCGCGGCCGCCCCTCCTCTTCTCCGGGGGAGCGCTGTTGAGGGCGCTCACGCGGAGGCGACGGAGATCGGCGCGGTCGGCGGCGGCTGCTCCTGAAAGGCATCGGACGGGCCGCCGGTTGTTGCTGGAGGCTTTTGACTGCGTCCGTCAGTACGGTCATCTGCCGACACCTCTATTAAACAAAAACTTTGAACCATATTCTCTCTAATTTTTTTTAGTATAGTATAACTATAACAATCAAGCCTTAAATGCTGGACATATTTAGACCTATTTTAGCAGAAAAATTAATATTATATGTCCTCTAAACAATCTTCAAAAGGAAAAAACGGTAAACTTCAAGGTTTTAGGAGCCATGAATGGCAAAATTAATATTTTAGCCCCTAATTAAAATACTAATCCTCGTGTACCATTTTCTTTAAATGCAGCTATATTAAACAACGCTAGTGTAAATTAATACATGGAGCTGGAAAACAAAAGATCAGGGAAGCTGCATGGGAGCAAAGGAGATGGAGTCCCAGAGAACAAAACTCATGTGACTAGCAATATGAGAGACTACCCAACCAGCTGCATCCTTGTCTACCATCTTTATGTGGATGTTCTAGAGCAAGCATATGTAGCAGTTATCTTACTGATAAGAACCATTGATAGGCCTCCTGTAAAACTTGTGTCTCTGGTTCCTTGAGTTGTCTTGTCATCTAACCATGATATTTCTCAATGGTATTACATTTTCACTCTGCTTATAATATATAGGCATGTGCAAATGCATGTCCTGCTAAGAAAAGGTGATTTATAAACAATTGAAACAATATGTAGGCATGTGCAAATACTTTGCTCACAACCATCTGTATCTCTTATGTACATCATACATGCCAAATTTTAGTGTTGGTATAACTGCAACCAAGGTAAGTGAAGCCAAACTCTGACTTGTTTGGGCTCCATTATGCCAGGGAGTCATGCTTGGCACAAGCTCGAGTTTAATTGAGCTATATCAACAACCAAAAAGTTGAGTTATATAAGTTCAATCTAGCTCATGAATCATTTAACCATCTTGAGCTAAGCTTAAATATATACTTATTTTTTCATGCTAAGTATTATTGAGCTTAACTAGTTTATAAGCTAACTATTTATTAGCAGGGGTGGCACTAGGTTGGCTTCGAGTTTATACAAAACCCAAGCTCAAACCTTATAAGATAACTGGGGCTTAATTTGATAAACATGTTAAGCATGAGATGGGTTGCCTAATCATATGCATGCACACATGTATATATGCATGTTTATATGTATTTATGTATGCATAAATATATTTGTATACATCCACACACACACACAAAAAGATACATCCACACACACGTGTGTGTACATGTGTGTGTGTATGTATGTATGTACATACATACATATATACATACGTATATGTGTGTGCGCGCGCGCGCGTGCGTGTGTCTATATATATATATATATATATATATATATATATATATATATATATATATATATATGTATGTATGTATAGATTTGTGCATGCATATATGTTGGTTTGTTTTGTCTATATATGATATTTCAGCTATGATTTATGATTGGGCATTCAGCTTGCTACTTTAGAAACTTATCCTAAAAAAGATGACCTCTAGAATCTTCTATGTATATGCTTCCACTATAAAAAAACCTACAACAATTGTGGATTGAATCGTAACAAGAACAGTCATATTTGTAACATAATTCATATTTTGATGAATCAATTCTCACCTAACAAAATCATTGATCATGCTTTCTTTTAACAAAATCTTATCTTAAATGTAATATTTTTAACTAAAACCAGTAAGTGCTATTAATGGTAAGCTGCAATATTTTACAGGGATATTAATTGGTTTTAATATGGTTATGAAACTCATTGCTCCAAATCAAAACTCTCCCGATGATTTATCCAAGGTATCATTTCTGAACTAAATCACCAGATTCAAGGTTTAGATTGCTCAAGTTCAATCTGAAAATCATTTTCAATTTTGTATTTTTGTTCATACTATTAAAGTAACACATAGCCCTACTAGATTGAAAAGGTTAATGATCTTAGATAATAAACTGTACTAAAAGACACCATTGAGGCGGAAGAGAAATGCATAAAATGCTATAACAAACATGATCTATAGCCTAGATAATACTATGAATTCCTAATGAGTGAATTGTTTCTTTGGTAGATTATTAATCAACCTATTGTTGGATTATGATTTCTCAATATATAATTTGCTATTTTTAGTGAATAGTGTGCTTGTGCAACATTGTTAGCTATTGGGGATTTTTGATAATTTATAAGTTTAATCTTACACCTTGATAATAACATATTATGCCACCTTTTTTTCAATGGAGCATTAGTTAGGACAATTCTTAGAAGTATTAGCTAAGTTTTGATTTACTTTTTAGTATTAAGCAATGCTGGAATAAAATACTATATGTCATATAGTTTCATTTAACCTCATGTACATGGAAAATCATGCTATTTCAAGGTGTGATTCTTGTTGAATTTTCTTACATTAGAATTAGATTACTACTTTGATTTCAAATTCTTACATTCACATTAAGAGCTTGGAAGACCACATAAAATAATTTGAATTTAAAATTTAATGAGTTTAAACAAAGTTTTGAACATTGTGAACTTAATATCAAGTGGGTACATAGACCATTTGATGCCACTGGCGGATCCATGTAGAAAAATATAGGGTCAATTGACCCCACAAAAAAATTAACCCCTTGTGTATATACAAGTAGCAAAAGTATTAACTAGTGGGAAAAATCGAAATTGATCCCATAATATTAGGCATATATATATACACACACTATTAAGGAAAAGTTAAAATTGACGTACTAATTTTATGAATTGATCCCATATCTTATATAAAATTTTTAAAAAATAAAAGATAAAAGGGACCATATAAAAAGAGTAATTATGATATATATTCTCTCTTTTTAATAACTTACATGTCCTATCTCTCTCTTTCTCTCTCTCTCACATACACCATTTTGACTTTTTTTGCTCTCCTCTTTTTTTATTAATTATTTCTTTATTTATTTTTTAATATTCCATCCACCCACCTCTTATATTTAAATCCTATATTAATTTATTTTTTAACCCTAAAAGGTCTACATCAAAAAATGAAAAGAATAATTATAACCTATATTCTCTCTTTAATGACTCATATATCCCACCTCTCTCTCCCTCTCTCATACCACTTTAATTTCTCTCCCTCTTTCTCATTCTTTATTCATTACCTTTCTATTGTCTTTTAATGCCCCACCCTAACCTTATGATCTCCATTCGTCCATTTTTTACATTTAATTATTACATCAATTTATTTTTTATATCATAATCAATCTAAATCAATAAAAAATTATATATTCTTCATGTCTATCTTCTCAATCTGAATTAAATGTCTCTTTTAGATTCTTTTTCTTGTAATATTCTTTTAATTTTTTGTCTTTTCATTTTTTCACTCATATCAAATATATATATTAGAATAATTTTTGATTTATCGTTATAATTTTAATATTTAATAATATCTAAAATTTTATTGTGGTAGTCCTTTATAATATTTTATTATAATGGATATTTAAAATACCACATATTATCAATTTTATGTATTTTATTATTTTTAAAAATAATATTTTATTATTATTTTTCTTTCTTGTTTCTTTTCCTATAGCTATTTCACTTCTTTTATTATATTAACCCCATAAAATAAAATTTTTGGATTTGCCACTATGTTTTCAACAAATGGCTATTACTTCAGATTTTAACCTGTGCAGTGGCTTTCAAATTCTATACATTTATATAAATATGGTCTAATACAAGATTTCCAAAATGTTATGCTAAGGCATCGGTTCTGTCTTATAAGGCATCGGTTCCTTATCCATTTGATATCTCGTATTTAGATGATAAAAAAATAATTACTATATTTTGAATATATGTTGGCTCCCTTCTTGTATAGAAAATGTGAATATAATATAAAATATTTAATACAAAATGTTTAAGTGTATTTTGTGATTCACATAGATATTAGTTGTTTTTGTTTGACCATTTGATGAATGCTGATAATTTAAATTTCTATACATATATATATATATGTGTGTGCACGTATATATATGTATATATTTGTATATGTATGTATATATATATCTAACCTCAAATAAGTTATAACTAGTCAAAGTTTTCATGTCAACTCACTTGAGTCTTTTTTTTTTTTATTGCTAGCCTTATTATGAGATAGTTACACAAGTACACTATCTTCTAAATTAACAACCATATATCTCAATGCATGTATGGAATAGTTATACACCTTCATCAAAGCAGACAACATGGTCATCCACACTATTGCTGGTGGTTGCCTAGTCAACTATGAGAATAAAAATCATATGGGGTGGGCTTCGTCATCTACTATGTTTCTCCTAATATCAATATTAAAAAAGGAACCTAAAAGTTAAAGACTTTCGCTAACGGAGTCATTAGTCTCGTAGTTAAAAAAAAATATATGATATTTTTTTTTTATAATATACTTTTTTATTGATACATGTTACATGACCAAGTGATACACACCAAATAAATTAATCATCAAGTAAGTCAATACATATTTTTAAATAAATTGATACATAATTTCTAAAATATCGAGTTCAGCAATATATAATACATGGCCAGATGATACATATTTAGCAAATTAATTATCTAACAACCTAATACATATCTCTAAATAAAATGATACATAATTTTCAGAATATTATATTCATCAGTACACATTAAATGATATAGTGATACATACTTATCGACTTTTTGATACATACTACAAGTTGGTTTGATGCACACCTAGCAATAATTCAATATACATTTCTAAGTAAATCATATATGATTTTCAGAATATAAAATCTATCAATATATAGTACACGATCAGGTGATACACACTTAGTAATTAATCATCTAACAACCTCATGTATACCTCCAAGCAAATCGATACATAGTTTTCAAAATATTACATTCACCAATATATAATATATGATAAAAAGATACATACTCATTGACATTCTAGTACATACTATAAGCTTCTTTAATGTACACCTATCAATAATCTAATACATATTTCTAAATAAATTAATATATAATTTTTAGAATATGCTTTTTACTTAGTGATATGTATTGAATCATTACTTGATATGTATCAAAGAAGTTTGCAGTATGTATCAAAAAAAAGATGAGTATATATCACTAAGTCATATAGTTTATACCGATAAATATAGTATTTTGAAAACTTTATATTAATTTATTTGGAGGTATGCATTGAGTTACTAGATAACTAATTCACTAAGTATACATCATCTGACCTTATACTGTATATTGATAAATTTTCTATTCTAAAAATTATGTATCAATTTATTTAGATATATATATTGATTTACTTAATGATTAATTTATTTAGTATATATCATATGGCCATATGGTATGTATTAATAAAAAATATATATTGAAAATAAATAAGAGAGAATGTCATTTTTTTTAATCACGAGATTGATGACTCCATTACTAGAAAAGTTTTTGATTTTTAGATTTATTTTTTAAGGTTGGGGTTAAAAAAAATGTGACAAGCTATGAATCTCGTCCATAATTTTTTCTCTAATACCTGCCGCATATGATTTTTGTTCCAATTATAAGCAATTTGATTGCTCAAACCAATTTTTTAGCACTATTCATTTGGTACCGAGAACTGTGGTTTTAAATCATAATCATTAGTGAAATTTATAAAAACATCAAGAGGGTGTTTGGTTGGAGGGAGTAGAGGTCTGGAATCGAAATCGAAATGGATAATTTCCATTCTAACTATTTGATTGGAAGAAGTCTCATTCCGATTTCAATTTCAAAGTGGAATGAAAATAGTTCAATTTATATAGAATTCAATCCCTACTTTTCTCTATGGATTCAAATCTTCATTTCAATTCTGATTCCAATCACGAACCAAATGTTTTGGAGGATTTAGCCATTCCGATTTTGATTCCAAACCATTCTGATTTTTATTTTCTTTTTCATTCTGGTTGCGAGCCAAACACCCTCTAAATGTGCATGGAAACTAAGAGTGAACCAGCCGTTTGGTCATTAGTTCTGATTTAATAATATACAGAAATAGTGCACTTAGTTTGTGTAAGTTGTTATTTTCTAAATCATATTTTGGTTGAATTATCCTGAATGGGGGCACTTGGTGAGTTGGGCCCAACTGTCCGTAGAACAAGTGGCTTGGGTTGATACTCAAATTTAATGATTCCAATTGTTCAAGGTCATTTCAAAAGACAAGATTATTAAAGTAGCTGTGACCTACTTGGATTTGGGCCAATTGGGACTAAATTAAAAAAAAATTGGTCCCGATCTATACGATGTCTCCGAGGAAAGATTACTTCTGGTAATACCGGAATTTTTGGATCTTGATTTGTGACAAGAGCAATAGTCTATGTGCTCTATCTAGGAACGACAATTGATATGGTACTCGTAAAATTTGTCTTACCCGTATTTAAATCCATGTAAATTTGTGCTATCTGAACCCATGTCAAATATGGCTAAAAATTTGCCCAAAAAATTTCAAAACGATCTCATCAGAAAAAAAAATTCTGTTGGATACCCAGCTCTACCCGTTTAGTCTTTATTTGGATTGAACACCCAATCCAAAATTACAAAAGAAGAAAAAAAAAAAGAGAAGAAAATGGGTGAGCAAAGAAAAAGAGCTTTGTACAATGATTTGACTATAATTAATATCAAGCAAAAATCAATAATTTATCAAACTTCTAATTCAAACACGAACAAATAGCCATAATCCATAATACTAATATTAGGATGATAATCCCCTCACCCATCAATGTACATTAATTTTTGTAAAGTTTTATACAAATATATATGTTATATATAAATAGGTCTAATAGTAGGGATCTGGGGGCCAAATTTCAAATCTGTCCTAAACCATAATGGGTTTTAATTTTATATTCCAATCATTTTCAAACCCCATAAGAAATGGAAAAAATCTGTTCAATTGCCATTCCTAAGTTTATTTTTAGCTTGCATTACATGATGAAGTGGGCCATATAAATTTGATTTTTAGGCTTGCAGAAGATGTGGTAGTTAATTACAATTAACTTAGATCCAATTCCTACGGCCGACCAGTCCATCCCATCGTCACACTAAAACCAAATTGAGCTAAAAGTCAAGACATCATTCTTGCCCAACGTACATGCCAGGAAAGATTTATTTGTCAAGTTAGACTTTGGACTTTATGAAGGACATTGGAATTGTTCGTATGTAACCATAGTTAGGGTCAAGTCCTGGGACTTAGAAAACTTGTCGTC
The DNA here is from genome assembly GCF_000442705.2 of Elaeis guineensis. NCBI lineage: Eukaryota > Viridiplantae > Streptophyta > Magnoliopsida > Arecales > Arecaceae > Elaeis > Elaeis guineensis. The sequence goes on along the minus strand of NC_025993.2, from coordinate 13,757,667 downwards.
TTGCCTTTCCTTCTATAGGCCCCAACAAATTTAGGCTTAAAACATAACTTGGCATAATGATTATTTATTTTTTTATAAGGAAGATTTTAATAATAATTTCTATTTTTTAAAATTAATTATGAATCTAATTCAATAAAATAAAAATATCACACAAACCATCTTGTAAAAATGACAAAAGAATTCCTCATGTCAAAATACCTGGACAAACACTTACAAGACGTATCACATTACTTTGTGAAAGATGAGAAAACTAAGCATAGTTATTGGAAACAATAATTTCAATTATAATGATATATTGAAAATAAATTTTCGATTGCTCAAGTAAAATTGGGCGTTGGATACAAGTCGTCTTGCTTTGAATCTATTCTCATCTTACTTTTGGTCAGATTTTTTCTCTCTCCAAAAAAGAAAAAAAAAACTGTTTTTTTTTTTTTTCTGAAAAACTTTACCTGCCATCAAAAGAAGAAACAGTTCAATGCACCGCTTCAAAGTGAGACGGAATATTCTAACAACAACTATAGATTCTTTCTTTGGTTTTCCAGTGTAACAGAATATTCGAAGAACCATTCACAAAAGCAAACATTTATGCGACAAGAATGAAACGGAATCTCGGCACATTGGACACGCTCACCGCTTCCGCAAATGGAATCTCGGCACTGGTCTCCTCGCTCTTCCAACGGTCACCATTACCCCTAACCCTGCTCTTCCTCCCACTTCCAGTCTTCCACTCCACCACGTCCCCTCTTCCTCTCGCTTGCGTTAACTCATCCCTCCCTCTGACCCCCAAACCCAGCCTCTTGAAACCCTAGCCACGGGAGGGAAGCCGAGAGTGACGAAGAACGCTGGAATCGATGGCGAACGCGAATGGACCGATGGGAGCGGAAGGGCGAACGGTCCCGCGGGCGACGAACCCGATGGTGACCCCTCTCCTCACGGATCTCTACCAGTTCACCATGGCCTACGCCTACTGGAAGGCCGGCAAGCATCTCGATCGAGCCGTGTGAGACTTTCCTTTCAATCCCTCCCTTAACCTCGTCGCTTTTTTGATCGGTTCTTGATGCTGGGATTGAGTTCTCTTCTTGGGGACGATTTGATGCTCTGCCCAATGATTCGAGTTCTTTCTTATCTTAATTATATAGCGGTTGCTACTGTGATCTGAACAGGTTTTAGTAATTATGTCAGATATTATACCAAGATTCTCTTAATTGTACTCCCTGAATTTTGTGGAGGCTTTCTCAGTTGTCTTTCTGTAGAGACCTCTCTTTATCCAACATTACCCACATTAATTTCGTTACATAAACGTTATACTCGCTTAGGTGAGATGCGCCTGCTGTGTGAAAGGACGTTTTTTTTCCTAATATACATTTCTTGTTTTTTCTCCTTTTATGTTCTTCTATTGTCCTTCTAGTATTGGAAATGCATGTATTCTAAGATTTGAAAGGATTCGTGTCTATTATCCAAAATATGCTTATGAATTATTGAATAAGACTTCAATAAGGAATTCCAAAAGATGATGAATGTTGTTACTATGGTTTTATAGAAGGAATTGGATATTTTGTTGGTAAAGTAAAATACTGTATTTGATAATTAGACACGGATTGGTATTTTTCATTCAGCATTTTTTCCTCATGGAAAAATATTGAAGTGGTTGCTTGTGAGAAGTTCATAGAATTGTGGTTATAAGCTTCTTTAGATCGCACCTATTTCTTGTCAGGAGTCTATTTCATTACGAGGACATGGCTCCTCATAATTACTTTGTTTCACTGAATATCTTGTGGTGCAATCATTAGTATATGAAGAAACAAGGATCGATGCTTATGTGCATAGCTTCATTCCTTTCTCTTATAGAGTGAAAGCATTACAATGGGCAATGGCATGATTTATGACAAAATCAGAAGTTGAATATGGTTTGACAACCTGCATAGTTCTTAACTTATTAATGTAAAAGAATAGTTTGGACAGGCTGCATACGATTTGCTGTAGGATTGTGAAAAAGCTCTCAAAATATAGAAGCTGTTTCATAAAGATGTCACTACAAGATTGGTGGAAGTTTAACTGCAATTGTGTGTCAATTACATAATAAGATATTAATAGAGTATAGGTTATGGCTTATCCAAATCTGTAATTAATGTTCATACTTCTTTATATGTTTGGGACACCGAGGATTAGTCAGTTTTTTTTGTAAAGAAGTTTGGTTTTTTCATTCCATTTCCTGGATCATTTCCTCAATTAATAGGCTAGTGTTGTAGAGTTGGGGATAGGGCTGCATATGTCTCATACGCACCTTGAATGGTTAGTGCTTTAGAGGGGGAAAATTTTATGGTCTGCTGTAGAAGTTTGGAATTAATTGCAAGATTAGGAGGAAAACAAGGATCCATAGTTCTTTTTGAAGGTTTCTAGTGTCAGTAAGTAGTGATATATGGTAACCTACCAAGGTTTTATGAACAGGAAAAAGCATTCAAAGTGTTTTCTTGCATTGATAAGGGATGGCAACTACTGGCCTTTAGGGATCAAAGAAGTGCAAAATAAATTCAGAGCAAATCCAAAAATTATCAAATTAAGCTCAGGTATAACTGCAGAAAACAAATAGTAGACAGAAAGACCAATAGAAAGAAAAATAGAAGAATGTAGAATTAAGAGAGCAGCATGCAGATTAACAACTAGTAACATAGTTGCTTGGCACCTCATCCCTAAGGTCTTTCCCTCCAAGAGGTCCAGGTTTCAAATCCCGATATTGCTCAGAGAGATAGATAGAGAGAGAGAGAGATAAGAATTAGACCAAGGATGAAGAACAAGGGAAGGGGAGAGGGAAACAGCCAAATTTTGGCTATCTTCCTTCCTTCAATCAAATTAACTCAAGTACCATTTCTAAAGATGGAAGATTACCAGTTTACGACCTTTATATAAACTCAAAATCCGAAAATATTAACAAATTCTAGCCATCTATAAAAGCAAAAGAAGATAAAATCTAAAAGACAATAAGGTCTCTTATAAATTTCCATTACAGTACCATGAACAGTCCCCTACTGCAATGGTGCAACATACCTGTGAGTAGTGCCTGCTACAATGATGAAAAGCCTCCTTAAACCTTGCTGGGACTCCTCCTAAAAGATACGGACTTTTGGAATCTTCAAAATGTGAAAGTATGGGTCAGTGTGTGAAAATTAGAGCTTCGGTGTACATCGGTCTTGTGCCTAGAACTAGGATGCAACGTGAAAGAATTCTTTCACATTATCTGCACTTAAGCAATGAAGTCTTGGACCCTGCATCTGGTTATTTAGGCACACAGACATAGCTATAGCTATCACTATGGTATCCAACTGAATAAGTTGGCAATACTCAGAATTTGCTTGCTGCTCCCCCCATCTTTTCAAGTTTTATGTGTATATTTGTCAGTCCATAGATTGGTGATTTTGTAAGCTTATCTTCTTCATTTTTATTTGTTGTGTGCGAATCTAGTTAGATTTTGTTATAACCTTACATGTTTGAGACCATAGATTTGCTATATCCTTAGCTTCTTCATCTTTCTATATGCTAGTTTTCAGGATGCTCCTTAGTTGATTTGCTGTTTTACTTCATTATCTCAGATGTTAGGTATTTCTATGGAAGGATTTGTTGACATGTATATTCCAAGCTACATTTGTTGTTTTGTTATATCTTTACATTTGTGTCAGGTTTGATTTGTTCTTCCGAAAAAACCCATTTGGTGGTGAATACACAGTCTTTGGTGGTCTTGAGGAATGCATAAGACTTATTGCTAATTTTAAATTAAAGGAAGAGGAGATCTCCTTCTTGCGCTCAATCATGCCTACATGTGAGGTATGGTTTGTTAGTCATGCAGCTAATTTCTTATTTCACACTTTAATAACAACTAAGTACAAATATATTATCTAGCAAGGGAAACATGTCTCAGTATAGCTGTTTATAAAGAATCCTCGAGTTTCTCTTGTTAGATTTTTCTATGAGATCATTTAATATAATCAGCTCTATTTCTTTGCTTGTGGGTGGTGTTTGGTTCCCAAATAATTTAACCAGCATATTTAAATAATTGTATTCAAATAGGTTCTTATTCCTTGTTTATCAGCTAAAATTATTCAGTTACTTGCCCTCGAATGGTTTTAAACAAGTTAAAACTGAATAAGTACCATAAAGATGCTTTTCAATTTTGAAATCCGAAAAGTGCCCCCGCATTATGGAGTTTTATTCAAGAGTCAAAAAATTGGTTTGACTGAATAAACCTGGATGAAGCTGAAAAGGTGAATGTTATACAAGTTTGTTCATGTTTATTTGGATGTGGATAATAGACTATTAAATCAGGGTAACAATAAGAACCAAGATATGCTGTTTCAGTATTGGGCCCTATATCAATGCCATCCTATTATTGTATCGGTATGCCTGGTATGAGAGCCAGTTTGGTGTACCGAGTGTTGGAACATGCCCTAGTATACTGGCGCTGAACTGGTATGGTATAGTACGACCCGTACCATCTGGCTTGGTATGGTATGGTGTACCTTGATAATAACGCAAGGAAAATTTTCTCAGATCACCACCACCACTGATAACTGAAAATGGGTATTTTTGCTGACTAATTAGTGTTATCTGAGATCCTTTCCAACTTATGCTTTGTAGGTTGAATTTTGGATTCCCTAGTGCCATTAGATTGAAGAAATATCCTCTCATATTGATTTTTAAATTCAAGAAAATCCTATTTGTTGCTTCCAAAATTGTTTTTCAATTGATGGAATAAGGTTTACTAGCTCTTAAGCCCGCAAACTTTAAGAGTTAAGGAAGCCATGTTGAAACACCAAAGCTGAATAGGCATCTTTTTCATATGAACTGCATGAAATGATATGCAGATTTATCTATTAATTGAACAATATATGAATCATATATTAGGCACGTGACATTCATCAATTTAGAGTTTGTTGAGATGTGGTCTTGTTACTATAAATTTTCTTAGAAGATAGTTAATATTAGGATTTTAGCTCAACAACTTTCTATGTATCATACTCTGGTGCTCATCTATTCTTTGCTTTCAAGAAACTTTATTTCGGAAAATGGAAACAGTACAAAATATTGAGAACCATAGTGTCTGTAAGAAGTTTCTTTGATGAATGGAAGGCCTTGAGAAATACAAGAAAGAAATAATGTAGAGTGCTTGTTGCAGAATGGAAGGCAAAGAGAATACAAAAGTAAGACTAGTATCTTAAAAAGTATATATAAGATAATAATGGCACAACGATCCTTGCATATATGCAAGTCTAGCATAGTGTGGCTGAGAAAAAAACACTACCTATCTTTGACTTGTTGCAATATTTGAATTCCTTTTCCGTCTTTATTTATTGCTGCAAGTTGAGAGATTATTATAACCACATTGTGTATACTAATTAACTCTTATTTTTGGTTGTATTTATAGCATACGAGTTTAAGCAACCTTTTTTGGTTGGTAAATGCATTATGATAAAAGTTTATGTTCACTCCAGAATGCCACTGTTGCTAAAAACATTTATTGAAAATATTTTTTTCAGGATGGTTTCTTTGACTATCTCAGGGCAATTGACTGCTCAGATGTTGAGGTTTATGCTATTCCTGAGGGTTCTGTTGTGTTTCCTAAGATACCCTTAATGAGAATTGAAGGACCAGTTGCTGTGAGTACCTTTTAATAGCTGCCAGTTTTCTGGATCTAGTAGATTTTTAATTGTGTTACATTTTAGTATGTCATTTCATGATATGGTTGCATGAAGTTGTGCTTTTGGATGCTATCACTCTGATGACACCTATAATTGCAATGATTTTTCCCAGGTGGTACAGTTGCTTGAAACTCCATTTGTAAATCTTGTCAATTATGCCTCATTAGTTACTACAAATGCTGCAAGACACCGATTTGTTGCGGGAAAGTCAAAAACTTTGCTTGAATTTGGGCTTCGACGGGCACAAGTGGGTTTCTTGTTTGCTTCTCTTTTCATTTTTGTCAAAGCTTCATGTATATTTATCTTATCAGATGTTTTTCCCCCCTCAATCTTATGCTTAGGGGCCCGATGGAGGAATAAGTGCTTCAAGATACTGCTACATGGGAGGTTTTGATGCAACAAGGTTTACTCTGTTGAAAAAGTGAATGCCATGTCGTAGGGGTCTTACCATTCTGACATTCGATGTGCTTAAATGGCCTCATCTATCTGGATCTTTATAGGAAACTTACCATACCCACATTGTGCAAATGAGTGTGAAATTCATAGTGCTAATTTTTGACAATTTTATCACATGAATTCCTTTTAGCAGAAGGCGAAACATAATAAATTGACCCTAAGATAAACTTGATTAGACACTGCTGCAAGAAGAGTTGAAGAAGCAAACTATGCTGTAATGACCCAGGACATCACCTGAAAAAACAAACCAGAAGGTCTTATTTAGGTTTCTTGGCCTTGTATAAGTACTCAAATTCTCCCCAGCATGTAAACATTGTAGGACTAAACACATGCTCGCACGAGATCTCATATGTGCAAAACTTTAGGCACAAGGCAATATGATAATAATTGCAAACTTTAATTGGCCTTTTAGATGCATAAAACATGTTGAAAGTAGAACTCCTTCATTTTCCCTTGAAGGCAATAAACTATGACAATAAAACAATAATGAAGGAAAAACAAATTTGGAGGAGAAGAGATTTAGAAGCAGATGAGTAGAAAGAAGGGAAGAAAAAGTAAGAGGGGAAAAGTTCAATGGCTTGCTTTAGTCTGGCTGGATACCTGAACCACTGATCTTTTTAAGCAATTAGTGATAGGGCAACCACTTACTCCTGCAAACAAGCAAAATATGTCTAATAATCTGTCTGGTCATCTAAAAGCTGTTACACTACTTATAATGGATCCAGAACCTGGTAGTTAAGGTTCGTTTACCGCAAAATGTATGGAACACTAATTTCATTATCGAACATTTCATACAGAAAGGTACATGATGGAACAAAATAAAAAATAAAAATCTCCATCCTTCTTAGGGGTGGACTTAGTGTCTTCATAAGGAGATGAACCCCAATTCAAAAGAAAGAATTTTTGGAAAAACAATGGTATAGAGATGCCTATGGTTCTGCAATTGCCAATATTGGAAGTATGATTAGTGAGATGCTGACATATATTTTTGTAAGCCTTAAGAAAATAAGATGGTCCTGGGACCTAGACAGAAACTTAGAAGCTTGTCAAAGAAACTGTTGGTTATCTGTTATTTGTCTCATTGATAAAACAAAATATTCCCCTATGAGTAATTATAAACTAATTCCACTAACAAACTTAGTAAATGTACTAGTTAAAGAAAAAAAAAGTTTTTCTGATTTGCATAACAATCCACTGGAAATATTGAAAATTTACAAATTATTAACACTTTACTGACCCTGGAAATAAGTTAATTATTTTTTTGAATGCGTTATTATGTATGAACATTTATATGAATTATTTTAGGGTTCTTTTTCTCGAAAGGGAACGAGAGAGTGAACCCCCTAGCACTTTAAATTCTAGTATGCACTCCTATAATGGATAATTCAGATTCCATTCATTGAAAAAAGTAAGTATTTGCTGGGTGCAAATTTTATGATTATTCAATTTATTAAATCTTTGAATAAGCTAACTAATCCCCTTTTTTTTTTTTTGCTAAGATCAAATAGTAATGGATAAGGATTATTTGAATGACTTAATTTCAATTTTTAAAATGTTTTTGTTAGATTGTACAAATCTGATAGTCACTTTTAAAATAATAGCAAGCCATACAGCATCTTGGGTCAACATTTTTTTTAAAATAATTTTGATATAGTATTTTTTTTATGTGTGTCCTATATTGACTTATTCTGAATTTATTGGTTTTATAGAATCTTATAATATAATTAAATACATCACTTGATTATGTAAATAGAAACATAACATTGCTAAGAAAATAGTTTCAGTATAAATTTAGTCTTCTGCTGCTTATAAAACAAATTATTTGTTTTGACCATCTCTCGACCCCTTTTGTGGTAATTGACATATTCTTTGACCCTATAAAGTGTTTGTGTACTTTCCTCTAGCATTGACCATTAACTCTAGCCAATGGTAAATCACTAACATTGGGCTGAGTTCTAGTAGTGTTTCACAATTAATTTTGTTCCTCCAACCTTCTTAGGTCATAAAGCCATTTTTATTTGTTACTCCTGACACAATCTCCATTTTTTTCATAGGCTTGAATGTATCTTCAGGCTGAAATAGCATAGCATGTTGTACTTGCACATAGATCTTGCTCAATTATCTCTTAATTATCTGTTTCTCTTGTATTTTCTTTTTTTTGGATGATTGTCACTATTGATTTGAATGATTTAGCTATGTCTTTTTAAGTCGTCTTCTCATTTTATTTCAACAGCAATGTTGCAGCTGGAAGGCTGTTTGGCATACCACTTCGCGGAACTCATTCACATGCCTTTGTTAGCTCCTACATGGTTGGTACTAATACATTAGTGTATTATCTCTTATAAACCCGATATGTTTATTATATTGGATATTCTACTATAATCAATATCATAATTATTTGGGATATATAGCGAATTTATTATGAAAGTCAATATGTTGTAGTATTCCAGAAGTGGTTAAAATTCTTTCACATCTTGAATAACGAAATGGCATAAGAATTTTGATCTTTTGCACTGGGTAAATAATTATCTGGAGATGGATGGTAAAGGTACCTTGTGATAGGTTTTTGTATTTTTTGTGCGTGAGAAATTATACATTAGGTTAATTTAAGTTCTATTGTATATAGGAGGCTGAGCTCTAATTGTTGGTAAGTGAAATTAGTTTTTTTAAGTGAGGACATAGATTGAATGTTTTCTATGTTGAAGTAGGTCTTAGGGGTGAAGATGTGCTTGGGAAGCAGGAGGTATAGGTGTAGATGGCAGGGAATCCTGGGATGCTATAGATTTGTGCTTAAGATGCACTAGCAAATGAAATGACAAATGATGGATGGGTACCATAAATGGATGAGGATCAATGGTCCTTTATACATTAAAAGTGCTTTTTGCATGAGATTCACTTTTTGTTGTGAAGAATATGATGTGTCCCATGCTGTCTGATGTCACCGATGAGTTGATTTAGTTACTTAAGTGGATGGAGATCTTGGAAACTATTCAATATCATGATGGAGGACGGTTCAAAGGATGGTCTTCATTTAGGAAAACATTCCATAATCATTTCATTGATCACTTACATAAAAGACTGAAAAGGGTAAGAAGATTAAAATAGGTCAAGCCGATTCCTTAGTACTGGGAAATTTCTGCCTTTAGTTGTCGCAACGTCTCTTTGGAACCTTGTTCCTGCACCCACTTTTTATGTGTTTTTTTTTCTAAATCCTTCTGAGTGATCCAATTCCCGGCACCCACATCCACTCATGCTTCATTAATGTGGTAAGAGTGGGCATTGGAAAATCTCACATGGAGACTATGAGATTTGTTGTCATTTCTCAGATGATTGTGTCATTAAACTAGTCTCCTTTTGCCAATTAAATTGAGAAATAGGGTGTCGGAGTACTTTTATTTTGAATTTAATGGGGTTGTGTTTGTAAATTAGTTGACTCTGTGACAATTTTATGAACATTTGTGTTGAAGTCGAGCTCTGTAATTTTGATTCTAGGTTAAGCAGGCTATGTTTCCTATTTCAATCACTTGATTTGTGGATCTAGCTGAGTTGATGATTGTTGGGTGATTGATTGAGAAGAATTTTTCTTATCAAATAAAGATGACTGGTGATTTTCTTTTTGGAACTTACTTGAAGAGTCGGAAGCATGAGTCACAATCATCATTTTTAAGAGCTAAACAATAGAGTAATGAGTAAGGCGGCTTCTAATGTGCTATGCAATTGTGGCATTGAGAATAATCATGAGTCATCCCTTGCAGCAGCAAGGGTCCTCATAGAGGAACATGCTTGGTGGACCACTTTATGGGACATCTTGTGTGGCGCACATTTTTGTCAGCATGGCATTGGTTTGGCCCCACGAAATACACAATGTTTTATGAACCTAGTTGATTTCATGTTGATGAAAAAGTTATGACACCTCAGCCGTCCCATGGGACATGCATATAAAGTTTGTCCTCCTAGCATTGCTCCTTCAAAGTGCAGCTCATGTGTTAGATGATGATAGAATGGTTCCAAGTTGCTGATGTCAAGTGGAAAGGATATGCGTGGAAAAGTCCAAGGGGGGAGTTGGGATTGTGGTTGATGGTAGTTTGATGAGCATAAAGAGGGTGCTGGTCAGTTTAGGGATTAATGATGGTAGTTATGTGGGATGAGATTGTGAGAGGGACGCTTTTGCTTACCAGAAATCTCTTAAGACAATAGCCACTAATAAGAAGAGCATTTTGAATATTTGAAGGCTAGTGATGTGGTATGCATTTGGTCTGTGAGAACAAGGGTGGAAGAGAGCAACAAGGCCTTAATTGGAGGGATGGCTTTGTAGAAATGTTAGCTTGAAAATGGTGAATCTGGAATCTTCAATGAGCCATAACTATATTTACATATTCAAATTGGATCACAGTTGATCTGAGTCTAATCTGTTATGGGAAAAAATGGTCTAGTTCAATCCCCTAACCTGATGATCATTAAACATTATCCTATCCAAGTTTGAAGAGTCAAAAAAATCTAGTCGAGTCTGATATAACCACATGGGGAAAAAGGAAGATGAGCAAGGTGAGAAGGGAAGAGAAGGAGAGAGGTTTCTCCTCTTTTAATTTATAAGGGCAGAATTGTTCGTCATAAACTCATGATTTTCTTTCCAACTAAGGAAATTTCAATAAATCCATCTTATGATTACCTGCAAATTCAGCCACTTGCATCACATGTTCTATAAATTCTAGGAATAAATGTTGGCATATGCTGCTTTAACTTATTATGCTGTTTTTTTAGGGTCCTGATGAGATTGTCGACAAAGCACTCCAGAGCCATGATGGCTCAAGCACATGTGAAGATTTTGTTAGTCTGGTGCAAAACTGGCTCGGCAAAATTCAGGTTCTTATGGATTAGCTAGTGCTTATATTTCTTCCATGTATAACTAGCTTCTTTAATCTTTTTTTTTTCCTGTGTCCACTGCTATACAGACTTTAACATGGTAGTAGGTCAACATTAGATTCTATTTGTTAATATTTTAATTTGTCTCAATTAATTCTCATTTTCAGTTTCCAGCTTGATCTGTGTGCAAGTCATGAATGGTTCATGCTTTATACTTTCATAGAGATTATCCAATTATTCGACATGCCTTTTTCATTTATGGTAGTATTTAATACTGTTTGTTAATAGACGCACAGAACATTTTGATCTAGTCCTTGCAGTAGTCAAGTAAAACTGAGTTTTCATGAAACATGTGAGTAGATATAGGGAGATAATCTCTATATGTGTTTGTGTTTAATGAGTATCAGAATAATGAAGATCCATGTCCATGGATGTAGATGTAAGTGTTTTAATGTTTGCTCCCCGTGAAATTGCATTGATACAAACTGTCTAGGAAAATTATTTGCGAAAGGTCTAGATCAATACATACTTGAGATTTGATCAATACCTCGAGCAAGGCAAGAAATTTCATACCGGCTTGAACCAGTCAGTACACCCTATAGCCATAAATTCGGGAAAAGGCCCCACACTGAACCAATCTCGGTGCGGTACTGCCCCGAACTATGCGAACCTATGTAGTTCCGGTCGGTTCGGCTCGGTGGAGCTGTCAAAGCAAGTTGCATGTGGGTTGAACCGAGCCACACATAGGCAGGGCTATCGAAGCAAGCTGCACGTGGGGGGGGGGGTGAGGGCTGTCTGGGTAGTATAAGGATGGCCTTTCGAAAGAAAGGTAGAGAAGCAAACACTTCTCTGCCTTTCTTTCGTTTAGTTTTGAATCGAGGAAGAAAAAGAAAACCACCTCCAACTCGTCGGATCTTTCATAATTTCATCAAGAAATCAAGATATTTCAGTCAGATTCAAGGTAATCCAACTTTTCCCCCACTCATTTTTTTTGCATTTTTTGGTCAAAAAACAGTAATAAATAGAAAAATAAAGAGAAATTATGCCAAAATTTTTGTTTTTGGTGTGATTGCATTATATGTTGTAGATCTTTAGGCGTCTATATGATGACGCTAAAATCATTAATTTTTATTAATTATATTTTTTTAAAATTAAAAAAGATATATTTTTGAAAAAATATAAATAAATAAAATTCAAAAAATAACTGTAAAATCAGAATATTGTTTAGGATGGTTCAAGTTACTTTTACTTTAAAATTAATGTCCGATTATGAAGATTTTGATGCATGCCGTGCATAGTAGCCTAGGCCTAATTTTAAGTAAAATTAAAAAATAGATAGTCTTTAATGCATGTTCATGGGTTTAGAAAAATATATGTAGCATCCATGATATATATTTCTACTTGGATCTAAGCTCAAATAAATTTTTAAAATTTTTAAAATTTAAAAATATTTTTTAATTTGTTAAATGATACAAAATATGTAATCAATTTAAAAAATATGTAAAATTAGTAATACATTTTAGCTAATTCAGAAGTATTATTTGAAGAACATCATATATTTTTCTGAATTTATGAGATTTAAAATTATTTTTCAATATAAAAATTAGATATCAATAAAAATTATGTAAAATTAGAAGTATGAAATATATTATTCAGATGTATTTTTCAGGAGTTCAAGAATTAGATTTTCTTTTTAGGATGACAAAATTTTGTTATTTTTACGTACATATTAAACTAAGGTGCTTTGTTAAACTTGTAGCATCAAGGATTTGGAGCGTGACATTTGTTGGGATCATGACGAGATGTTCTCAGCATCATTGGAGATGCAAATAATGCAACATAGTTCAAGGAAGGAGGGATGACTGGGTTGAAGTAGCATTTGGCTAATGGTATCTCGATGTAGTATGTGTAAAAATATCTGTAGAAGGTCCGACAATTGATGAAGAAGCATTTTGCTGATTTTAAAACAACGACGGAGAGGGCAAAGCAGAAGAGGGTGGTGGACTGTCGAGCCGCAGAACCATCTTTCGATCACTTCAAAAAGTCAGAGGCCTCCGCTCTAGATGATGAGGAGGCACAGATTGAGGTTGCCATTCAGGCAAATCTAGATGATCAATAACGGCTAGAAGAGATGGCTAGGTACAGAGGATGATTTGGATCGTCATGCTATGAATCGGGGTCCAGCTTATGATCAATTGAGAAGAATCCAAGTTCAAGAGGACATCCTCATTCAGAGAGACTGTCAGAGGTAAGCATAATATTTTATCTATGCTGGAATTTTTGGCAGTAGGAGGAAGTCCTCTAGAGAGATTCCAGCAGGAGCCACCATCCATGATTTGGATCCACAGATTTTTTCAGCAAGGATTCAAAACAGCAGAATATTAATAGTATACTGAAGAAGGATAAGAAGGATATGTGGCGAGCTATTGGATCATGATTTTATTTCAACCACATTCCAACAAATACAGCAAACAACACATTATCGATCTGCCATTTCAGCCATACAAGCTGTTGGTCGAATATAGATCCTCTAGGACCTACGGTCATATATGATGAGCTTCTTGATGATAACAAGAAGTTGAAAAGATGGATTTCTTCTTATAAGAATAAGTGGCCCACATATGGACTCACAGTGATATGTGATGGTTGGACCGGTTCTACTAAGCGGAGCATCATCAACTTCTTGACATATTATGATGGAAAAATATTTTTTCACAAGTCCACTAATGCTTCAGATAAAATGCACAACACCACATCCATCCTTGGACTGATGGAGGAGGTGATTGATGCGGTAGGATAGCAGAATATTATGTAAATTATCATAGATAGTGGGTCGCAGTATAAGGCTATCGAAGAGTTGCTGATGAAGTAGCGACCGCATATTTAGTAGACGTCATGTGCTACACATTGCATTGATCTCATATTAATGGATATTGGGAAGCTTTGTAGGGTGTAACAGGCAGTGGACTCACTTCAGACTATTATTAGAGTCATGTACAATAATAAATAGGCCCTATCATTGATACGGACATACACTAGAAGAGAGATCTTGAGATTGGATGTCACACAGTTTGCTACAAACACATAGCACTTAATAGCCTTCTAGAGAAGAAAGTAGTCTTGTGTCAGATGTTTGTTAGTGCAGAGTGGCAGAAGAGCAGATATGCAAGGGCCAACACTGAGGGAAGTTATGTGGAGAACTTGATGATGAGTCAGTCATTCTAGCAACGAGCTAATAATATAATGAAGTTATTAAATTATTATACGAGGTGCTTCGAGCCATAGACAATGAAAGATATTATCAAATGAGCTTTTTGTATCATATGATATAGAGGATAAAGAAATAGATTAGTGAGATAGATTTGAAACATACTCAAAAATACATAAAAGCATCATTGAGCGACGATGGGACTATCAGTTGGATTAGGACTTGCATCTGACAGGTAAGCACGAAATTAAGAATCTTCTAAAAATTTTTCTTCTCTTGTATTTGTATAAGATTACTTAATCATTTATAGAATTTATCTGCAACTTACTATTTGAATTCGAGGTTCCAATACACCATATCTAAGATAGATTGGGATAGATATAGATAAGGAGCTTCTAACTACTCTCTGTAATATGATATATAAGATGATGCCCAATCCATAAATTGCATCTGTGTCTGCAAGAGGTATGTTAGGTTAATTAAGTTACGAGCATTTAACTGAATCTAGTCTGCAATCATTAACATATTTGTTAAGTTAACAAATATATTTTTCACAGACGAAATAGTTTAGAGAGGAAATAGATAATTTTGGAGTCTCATCAACTCTCGAAAGCAAAAGAAAGATGAATCCAGATAAATTAAATATCAACAATGATAAAACTTTATTGACATTACATATCTACGAATTTCATGTAATCCGATACATAATTTTGCTTAATATTTTTGCAGCTGAATGGAAGATTCATTTTGGATAATCCGTAAATAATTTGAAATATGCGGCTATCCACATTCTTTTCTAGACAGTCTCCTCTAATAGCTGTCAGCATAATTGGTCAACTTTCGTCCTCATCCACAGCAAACAGAGAAATCATTTGACATAGAAGTGCCTCAACAATCTTGTATACGTACATAATTTAAGATTGAGGCTAAAATGCATCTAAAAGAAAATACAACTGAAGTATATGGATCCGATGATAGATGACTATGTTAATGATGATGAGGATCCGATGATCGAATAGCTTGCAAGTCAGTAGTAGAAGTTTGAGCTTGATGAGCTAGGATCCTCTCTACGACTAGCTAGTTTGATAGTTAGAGATTATGGTGGATCTATAGTAATGGGCTGATAGAAATATTCCACATAAGGTTTCAGTTGATTAGCCACAGTCTGAGAGGCCACAAGGGAGTCATTCATCACGTAACTGCATGTTTGAGAATTCTCCTAGAGATTTGAGCGAGAATTATTAAGACGAGATCGGTTATCTTAATCAAAAAGAAGGCATCATTCTCTCAAGCAGAGCAAAGTCAATTATAGAGGGGCATGAGGGAAGGTCAAATAACTGTTCAACAAAAAGACGAAGTAAAAGAAAAGATAATAGTAGCCTTATCGAGAGCGGAGTTAGTTTAGATTCAGAGATAAAGGGACTGATAATAATAGTCATGAATTTGATGACCAGAGAGGGACTGGAGGATAAAAGACCATCGTTCATAAGACACAGTCGTAGGATGGTCTTTGATTCATCGGTGAGTCTCACTTTATACATATGCCACACAAGATAGGGATCATGGTGCATGAGCTGATAGAGCCTGTGAGGATACGATTCATATAGACGATGGACTCCTAGAGGTCGTCCAGCAAACGATGCAGCTATAGATGATCTCGCATGTGTAGGATCTATGGATGCATCGGATTCATCCTTGCATTATGGATCGTATCATCCGTAAGCAACTTATGATTCATATGAATATGATATGGTGCATCCGAGGCATCATCTTCCAGTGATTACTATCCTATGTAGTCCGGAGCATCTTAAAGATCGAATTTTGCTGTCAGTATGTTTGGATGGACCTCTCCACAACTGTACCATCAATCTGACTATACATCTCAAAGTTAGAGCTTGAGCGAGAGATCTGAGATGTCTTACCATCTAGAAAGGATATCTTATGGGATGAGCATTTAGAACTACAATGCTGCTTGATTAAAGAAATGGATTGATGTTCCTTCTAAGTACGTGGATGATCCAGATATTTACAAGTATCATAGACACTGGACAAGATATTAGATCAATAAAGATCAAGATTAGTATATTGTTCTTGATAGATTGTACTTTAAATGCATTTAATGCGTGGTTTTGAATTTCTTTTATTTTTATTTAGAGTGATAGAATTATTATATAACATAAATGAACATTAATTTAGATCTAAAATAACTAAAAAATAAAAAAAATTGATTGGATTTAAAAGAAATTGAAAAAAATAAAAAAAATTATGCCGGTACAGAACTGGCATGCTAGACCGTATTGAGTGTCGGTACGAATACCATATTGTATCGGTCAGAAGTCAGTATGGGTCCTGGTACTGATTCTAAAAATTTTGGAAACGTCGAAAGAAAATGATAATCGTCCAAGTCAGCGAAGATGAAGGATTACTGGTGCAATGGATCTCTCCAACTCCTAGGTTTTTAAAAATCAATGTCGATGATTCCTTTAGAGCAACTTATGATAGGAGGTGTTGGTCTAATTACATGAGATCAGACGAGGTGATTCATGAAAGTTTGGTCCATCTTTATTGGTGAGGTGACTAGTATAATCTAAGTAGAAACAACTGTTATACAATATGGACTTCAAAAGGTCATAAATCACCTTGTTCATTCTATAAAACTAGAAAATGATTGTAGAAATGTCATCGATTTTTTTCAACCTCAGCATATTTTTTTCAAGGAAGCATCCATCTGTCCTGGCTGGGATAAGAAAGTAAATTGCTACATGCTATCTTTGTTGGCTTCTTTCAATCCTATAATCATGTCTATTTCACATATTTTACAGCAAGGAAACTATGCAGCATACCTGCTAGCTGCAGATGCTACGACTACGTTGGAATTCGGGGTTTGGTGCATGTATATATGTTTCAAAATTTTTATTTTCTAAACATCGCAGTGGAGAATAAGATTAAATATTTTTAATCTGAATTTTGCATACATAAAAACATAAAACCACATAGATCTATTTCATATGCTGAAATTGATATATGCTGAAATTTAGATTGTGATCAAATCACATACCTGTTTCGTAATCTCTTTCTTCAAATCTAGATCTGAAAGAGACGAGGCTCTCTGTTAGCCGCACAAGTATCCGATCTCTACGAGTATCCACTCGGGATCAGTCTAGAACAGTCCTTTTTAATCTGAATTTTGGTTCTCCAAAATTCAGCCTGCTGAATCTGAACAAAGCCTGGATCGCGATCAACACTTGATCTTTCTCCTTGATCTTCTTCTTCTCTTCTCTAGAGTTTCTTCTTGCTATGTGCTGCTATCAGATGTTAGAAACCAGCAAGGAAGAGGCACCCAAACTCCTTTGGGCATAGATCTCCTTGGGACGCACGTCCCAAGGAAGGGGTGTATAGAACACCCAAGAGGAGAGAAAGGGAGAGGAAAAGAGGGCATGGGGAGAGCCTTTGGGTGTGAGGGGCTGCTGGTTTTGATGCTCTAGAAATCTTAGGAGAGGTCCCTTTAAATAGGCATAAGGATTGAATCCTATTCAATCTCATATTACAAGTCCTACTTGCATTAGGATTCTTATTAACTTAAGTTATCCAACTTACATTAGGAAGTCCATTAAGCGTCAACTATTAGAGCCTTTGCACCCATAATTAGATATCCTTTTTTGCACCCAAGAGATACTCCATATGAAAATCAAAGGCCCTTTAATTAATGGACACGTCCAAATTGATCAAATCAAAGTGGCGTCCCATAATAACTATCAAGGAGATTCATAAGGGACTTGCATCCTTAATTTATGTGATCTATAATCTTAGACACCCAATAATTGAAGTCTCATGAATTTATTCATGTAGGTTATTAACAGGTAATTAAGTTAGAATTAACTTATCAAATAAGTAATCCCAACGAAAGAAAAATTGGGTCCAACCATGTGCTAGCAAGATTACTATGAATCCAATGGGTTTTTTAAACCCAATTGACACTTCATAAGCTCAATTACTTATTCTAAGCCTAATCCTTTTGTTGTGTGACCTCATAGATTCAATTTTATCTAGTAGTGAGACATACAATGATCTCTATCATCGTATCATTGAAACTCTTTTCAATAGATCGAAATAATTTTACTCTAACTCAATAAGGATTGTCGATTCAGAACAACCCTAGTGAACTCTCAGAATCCACTAGTGATACCTAGCAGTATGCAGTGGCAACCCAGTAAAACTGAAATGAACCTCTAGGTGTAGTTAACGTGTGATTCAGTCCCTCTATCGTGAGTCCCGATTAGATGGCAGGTCATGGATAAATCGTCAAATCTCAACATCAGTCATATGATGGATTCAATCAGCTTAAGTTCATATGTGATTCTATGAAAAATTTTTTCCATCAATCACACTGCTATGTCCATAGACTTAAGGACTCAGCCTCTTAAATCTCATAAGATTACTTTCTGCTAGGATCGATAGATCTCATCTTGATGCACACCCCACTCCTACAGTGGACCAACTGTCGTCAACATCCACTACAAAAGCTCTTTGAGATTCATGTTGATGTGTCAGTCAAACTCCAGCAGCCTCACTGTGAGCAGTAGTGTCATCTCAGATCAAAGGACTAGTCATACACTGCAGCATCGAGAAAGTCACTAACGAGTGAGCAGACATCCATGTAACTTCTCGTGTTGGTCATGCTCAGTGCTAGTTGTTCTCTAACAACCACCTACACTCTCACTCCAATGTTTCTATACTGCAGACTCGAAATTCATCTATCCGAAAAAAGCAATCTGTGCACTGGTCTATCCGGATCAATCACCATCCTCATGATGATCCTATGATCAGGAGCAATTTAGGAATCAACCATCAATGGCATATGTCTCAAATTTTCAACTCTTTAAGAATATATGTCATCATCTTGTTAATCTCTTGGATGATTCATGAACACATAGATATGAATGGTAATATAACTGCCCAATAAGTATAAAATCATGTCCTAGAGATATAAAATATGTCAGTCAAGATTGGCTTCTAGGACATACATCCAACAATCTTTCACTTGCACTTAAGCTAATATGCCATGTACCAAGTCCTATCTTCACAAGACAGGCTATAGTCTTAGGCTAGTCAAGTGACTTACCAGTGGGTTATCCACATCACATGTAGAGTTTGCTCTCTGTACCTCTATATATTTTTACTCAAGGTAGTCACGTGTTCAGCTGTTCTATATGCTTGGATATCTGGTGAGATCTAGGCTCGTTAGCAAGGGCTATGGTGTCATTGTCTTTGCAGTACAGTATCGCGGCATCTGATGATATGATAACTAATTCTGCAATTAACATTACAACTAGAATGCATCCTACACATCTACAATGTACTCAGCTTTCATTGATCAATTATTTAGAATCCTTCCAAGATATCGACATAGGAACACATCCATGATGTAGACATTCTACCATCAACATCAGACATAAAGTCTGAATTGGTGTACCTCCCACTCCTAGCTTTGATCCTTTTCCGAACATGTCCTCAGTTCTTCTTAAGAGCTTAAGGATATTTTCATAGCAATCCAGCGCTCACAGCCTAGATACAATTGATATTTGTGACAATCACGGTATAATCAGTTCAAGTATTTTATGGCATACGACTATGCTCGAGAGGGTAGCAGACCCCTCTCCGAGATTTCTATGCTTAACGCTTTCAGCATCCGGTCTCTGTACTTTATTTGTGAAAGCACAAGCATCCAATTGCATCTATCTCTATAGATCTTTAGGATGCTCACTGTCTTTTATAGAGAAATCTATATTCGATCATATTTTAACCGATGTCAGTATTGGACACTCCCACTAACCCTTTTGAAATCCATAATTTCTCATATCTGATCAAACAATTTGATCATATCATTGAAATGAATGTTCCAACTCCAAGGGTATTGTGGTCTTTGTGATCACCTATCACAAGAAGTGAAATCTATAGGCTATTCCATATAGAAATCTTCAAAAGATCTCTACTCAGGAAAGCTATTTCGCATCTTTTCTTGGAGTCGATGTCTCACATCGCCTGGTTGTAGGTTCTGGGATCATCTCTATGTTCTCTATATCCCATGAGAAATGATTTTCTCTGCATTCTTTGTTAAGCATGCTCAAGTACCTTTCGAGAGGATTGAAGATCCTACTATGTATACAGGTGGAGAAATACACGTCTACTGGCTCATGATTAATATGTCCTTAAGGACCCAAGGCTCCCTGCTCTTCAGAGACACTCTCTTAGAGCTTAACTTTCCTCCCACTGCTTATTTTGGTTAAACAGTTTTTCAAAAAGATAGCATTGAGTCACAATCACATTGTAATCCCATCGGAAAGTAATATCTCAAACTCTTTTAAGAAGAGCTTTATAGACCTATCCTCTAACATATCCACTTGCTGTTCTAGACACAGGCTAGACATCCTTGAATCTCAAAATAATCAAGATTCAGTTCTCATCATGTCATATCTCAAACGGTGTGTAGGAACAGGTTTAGAGAGAACCCAATTCCATAGAAATAAAGCATGTCCCTAAAGAAATATAAATCAGTGATGTTCATCATGGACCAGATCATATCTCATATAGTCCCTTGACTCTTCTTATCTCATTGAGCTGAGATTTATTAAGAGGGATCCAATATGAAACAATGTCATTTTATGAGATAATCGAAAAATTTCTTTCAATGGTATTGCATCCTCGATCTGATCGAAGTACCTTCAGCGATTTGTTTCTCTACTTACATCTGAATTCTTTGAATCTTTCAAAAATTTCAGATTTGTATATCATATACAAAATAGAGACAACTCCTTGGTTAGCACATCACATAGGCTACACACATCAAATGTGCACAAGGATAAGTATCTCAGTAGTCCTTTTCCTCTTGTCCCACAAGAGTAACTTGATCATATTTTCTCGAAAAGATGATGCACAAACTAGATTTGACTCAACAGTCAATGAGCCCAAGCCCATATTTTTTCAGTTTGTTAATCATTTCTTCTCCAATATGACTTAGCTATAGGTTTCATATATACTTTAAATTTTATCTCAATTTTGGATCTCTCAGATCCAATGGCATTTACTGATTGCTCAATTAAGTTCACATATGCATCAACATGCAAATGATAATGACTGTCTCTAAGAACTAAATTCAAACGATGATCGCAAAGGACAGATACCCATGACCACAGCAGCAACTGTTGCCCTATAGCCAATTCAAAGGTTACTTCTTCAGCCCTCTACTTTCCCATCGACTCTACACTAGAGTTTGTAGCTCAATTAGGAGAAGAGAAAATCGTAAGGACAATATTGAGCAATTTCTACATACTACTCTAGGTGTATCTTTGTTTCTTTAGGCTCTCCAGGTATTTATCTCTGAACTCTTTCAAGGTTCCTTTGTTATCAATATTTTAACTAATTCAGATAAAGTGCCATGATAGTCTTTCATATGGTAGTTTACTATAAACTATCCATATAAACTAATCAGGGATCGCAGGATTAAATCTATAAGCAATTCCTTATGCATGGTCATGTCGAGTCTTTTAAGCTTTTTAATGTCCTCGATCATTATCAAATAACGATCATAGACTGACTGCCCATCACGCATCATATGCGCTATGTGACTCTAATCACCTCATAACACTTGCAGATGATTCAACGTGTCGTAGGCAGTGAACATGTGCTCATGCATAGCACCTATCTTAATTATCATTGTCCATCCACTCATCAAGTATAACTCATTGACTATGAGTTGGATAAGTCGTTAATAATATAATAATCTGATAGAGAATATTGCTTAATTTTTTAAATTAAGAATAATTCTTAAATTTGTGAGCCAATCTATATAATCGGTTTTGGTTAATCGGTTGATATTTAGGATTTGAGTTAGAAGGTTGGAAGCTAACACAATGAATAGCAGAGAGTAAAGATTCTAATTGGATGTTTGTACTTATTTTTATAATTTATTCTAGAGATTTTTAGATGCAAAAGAAAACTCCCACTATTTTATCAGATCTCCCACGTTCTCGGTGGAGAAACGAAAACACTAACACGATATTTGGGTTTCTAGTGGGTGCTGCGGTCCCATCGATGTCGTGCACCTCACCTAACAGTTATTGGTAACACGAATAAATGCCGATGCGTGGACAACTCTTTGTCCAGATGCTTTTCTAAGCATATTGCAGCCACTTGGTCTCTAAGTCATGTGGGCTCAATTAACAATTATTGCCCGTACTTCTTAGTTAAGTCAGATCCACCGTTCACAAGCAGGTGTAAAGCCGTCATTAGGTCCCTCACCTAACAGTTATTGGGTCCAACCCATCTTTATCCTGCAGCAACTCTTTGCTAATAGAGTGGTTGCGTGTTCCTGATGCAACTGAACCATTGTGACCAGCCGAGAACAATCGACGCCGGTAGCACGTCTGCACATCTACAACGGTGGAAGATCTTGGACTTAATATTTTGTGGAGAGATTTGGGTTTAGGTCTTATCTAATCAGTCATCACATGACTGATGTAATTAGCATGGGCTAAATCAAACCACCAAGCAACCATATTTATGACTCAATCTTTCAAATTGGCCAGGTAAGTGGAGATTAGTGGGGTCCCCCGTTTGCTTTCTTTAGACACCAATAAATTGGCCAGGTAAGCAATGGAACCAATTAAATAATCATCTTTCAATTACTTACCTTAGTCACCAATTAGATAATTGATCAGAATTGGTTAGCTCAAGTGAATCGGGCTCAAATCAACAAGCCAAATTAGGTCCTTAGGTTAATCGATTCTGCATATGGGACTCAATCGATTTGATCAACAATAATTGTATGATCATTAACTTAATTGATCTAACTCAATTCAACACTTGACTCGGTTTAACCAGTTACTTAATCGAATTAGATCCATATGGCTCAAATCAAAAATCTTAGATGTAATTCTATTACATGATTTAATTTTTGATTTTTTCATGACTAAAATCTTCGTGCACAAACAAATTTTAGATTCTAAAATCATATTTCAGATCTAAATTTTTTGTATGAAAGTAAGTATTAAAACATGAAAATAATTTTTAAGTTCTAACATGCAAACATATATCATATATATGCATGTAAAATCAGATCTAAACAAAATTTCAGATCTAAACATGATATCATATATCTCATATACTAATCATAGATTAGATTAAAACCAAATTTATGATCTAAATATACAATCATACATCATACATACGAATCAAAATTCAGATCACAAAAAAATTCAAGTTTCATGCATATATCTATTTCACATGAACTAGAACTCTTTTTAGATCAATTTTCAGATCTATGCATGCATCAACATATCAACTATATATTCTAGAATTAAATCTAAAATCAAATTTCAGATTTGACGATCCATCCAAACATCTCATGTATCAAGAAAAAATTGATTTTGAAATCTTTTCAAAAGCATGTATATTAAAATTCAACATTGAAAATTCGTGGCTCTGATATCACTGTTGGAATTCGGGGTTTGGCGCATGCATATGTATTTCAAAATTTTTATTTTCTAAACACCGTAAGGAGACTAAGATTAAAACACTTTTAATCTGAATTTTGTATGTATAAAAACATAAAATCACATGAATCTATTTCATATGCCGAAATTAATATATGCTGAAATTTAGATTGTGATCAAATCACATACCTGTTTCGCAATCTTTTTCTTCAAATCTGAATCTGGAAGAGATGAGGCTCTCTGTTAGCCGCACGTATTCGGTTTCTACGAGTATCTATCTGGATCAGCCTAGAACAGTCCTCTTTAATCTGAATTTTAGTTCTCCAAAATTTGGTCTGCTGAATCTGAACGAAGCCTGGATCGCGATCAACACTTGATCTTTCTTCTTGATCTTCTTCTCCTCTTCTCTAAAGTTTCTCCTTGTTATGTGCTGCTATCAGATGTTAGAAACCAGCAAAGAAGAGGCACCCAAACTCCTTTGGGCATAGATCTCTTTGGGACGTGCGTCCCAAGGAAGGGGTGTATAGAACACCCAAGAGGAGAGAGAGAGAGGAAGAGAGGGCGTGGGGAGAGCCTTTGGGTGTGAGGGGTTGCTGATTTTGATGCTCTAGAGATCTTAAGGGAGGTCCCTTTAAATAGGCATAAGGATTGAATCCTATTCAATCTCATATTACAAGTCCTACTTGCATTGGGATTCCTATTAACTTAAGTTATCCAACTTATATTAGGAAGCCCATTAGGCGTCAACTATTGGAGCCCTTGCACCCATAATTAGACACCATCTTTTGCACCCAAGAGACACCCCATATGAAAATCAAAGGCCCTCTAATTAATGGACACGTCCAAATTGATCAAATCAAAGTGGCACCCCATAATAACTATCAAAGAGATTCATAAGGGACTTGCGCCCTTAATTTATGTGATCCATAACCTTAGACACCCAATAATTGAAGTCTCATGAATCTTATTCATGTAGATTATTAACAGGTAATTAAGTTAGAATTAACTTATCAAATAAGTAATCCCAACGGAAAGAGAAATTAGGTCCAACCATGTGCTAGTAAGGTTACCATGAATCCAATGGGTTTCTCTAAACTCAATTGACACTTCATAAGCTCAATTATTATTCCAGACCTAATCCTTTTATTGTGTGACCTCATAGGTTCAATTCTATCTGGTAGTGAAATATACAATGATCTCTATCATCGTATCATTGAAACTCTTTTCAATGGATCGGAATAATTTCATTCTAACTCAACAAGGATTGTCAATCTAGAACAACCCTAATGAGCTCTTAGAATCTACTAGTGATACCTAGCAGTATGTAGTGGCAATCCAGTAGAACTGAAATAAACCTCTAGGTGTAGTTAACGTGTGATTCAATCCCTCTACCGTGAGTCCTGACTAGATGACAGGTCATGGATAAATCGTTAAACCTCAACATCGGTCATATGATAGATTCAATCAGCTTAAGTCCATATGTGATTCTATGAAAATTCTTTTCCATCAATCATATTGCTATGGTCATAAACTTAAGGACTCAGCCTTTTAAATCTCATAGGACTACTCCTTTCTGCTAGGATCAATAGATCGCATCTTGATACGCACACCACTCCTACAGTGGACCAACTGTCCCAACATCCACTACAAGGGCTCTTTGAGATCCATGTTGATGTGTCAGTCAAACTCCAGCAGCCTCACTGCGAGCAGTAGTATCATCTCATGTCAAAGGACCAGTCATACAACTGCAGCATCGAGAAAGTCACTAACGAGTGAGCAAACATCCATGTGACTTCTCGTATTGGTCACGCTCAGTGCTAGTTGTTTTCTAATAACCACCTGCACTCTCGCTCCAGTGTCTCTACACTGCAGACTCGAGACCCATCTGTTCGAAGGAAGCGATCCGTGCACTGGTCTATCCGGATCAATCACCATCTCTATGATGATCCTATGACCAGGAGCAATTTAAGAATCAACCATCAATGACATATGCCTCAAATTCTCAACTCTTTGAGAATGTGTTATCATCTTATTAATCCTTTGGATGATTTATGGGCATATAGACATGAATGATAATATAACTGCCCAATAAGTACAAAATCATGTCCTAGAGATATGAAATGTGTCAGTCAAAATTGGCTTCTAGGGCATACATCCAACAGACCAACCATCATATCATGGCTGCACCAGAGTTTCTATTAAAAGACTTATTCTGTGATAGGATGGGGATCAACAGGGTGCGAAAACTCAACATAAACTCTTCACAAGATAAGAACAAAAAAAGAGCTGAAAGTTGTTTATTTAGATGATCTAAATAAATTGCATTTGATTAATCCTATTCCTAGGATTTATGCGGGTCTCTATACCTCCGATAGCTTACATGTTGGGACCGACTGTAAAATGAATGGAATATACAAAAGGCAATAGAGTTCTAGCCCAATGTTTTTACAATTGCAGCCATAAGGACTTATCAGACGGATTACTAAAGTCCAATTTTTTCATCTTCTGGTGATATCTAGAAAATAAGAATGTTTCAGAAATTATGATTGTACGTGGTTATTTTTAGCGCACATACATACAACATGAGATGAACTGTTCAAAGAGGTTTTATGGTTTTTGTATCTTCATAACCAAAAGAAATAAAAGACACCTTATCCTCCCCATGCATTTTAGTGGATGCAAGCAAGCATTTTATTTAACCTATATTTAGTAAAATTTTCATAGACATGAACGAGTGGGCATTGTCTTTCGATCTGATTTGAAGTCACTTGTACAAAGTGTAAAATCTCATAACATGAAGATAACCTTATGAAATGAATGCATGATAAAAAATGATTAAGTTTCAACAACTAATTTATCTTACTTTTCCTCTAGTAGTTATTGATCATTGACTATCATGCACACAGTATATCAGCTGCGTTTGAAACTAAAATTGTCAAAGCTGATATACTATGTGCATGATATACTAATTGTTAACAACTAATTTTAGTTTCAAACGTAGCTGATATACTGTGTGCATGATAGACAAGGATCAATAACTGTTGAGGAAAGGGAAGATAAATTAGTTGTTGAAACTTGAGAATCATCTTTTATCATGCATTCATTTTATAAGGTTATCTTCATATTATGAGATTTTGCACTCGGTATAAGTGACTTCGAACCAAATTAAAAGACAACGCTCATTCGTTCATGTCTATGGAACTTTTACTAAAATATGGGCTACATAAAATGCTTGCTTGCATCCACTAGAATGCACAAGGAGGTTAAGAAGATATCTTTTATTCCTTTTGGTTATGAAGACATAAAAAGCATAAAATCTCTTTGAACAATTCTCATCTCATGTTGTGTTTATGTGCAATAAATGGTAAAATAACCACATACAATCACAGTTTCAGAAACATTCCTGTTTTCTAGATGTCATCAGAAGACGAAAAAATTAGACTTTAGTAATCCATCTAGTAAATTCTTCTTTTTATGGCTACAATTGTAAAAACATCAGGCTAGGACTCTGCTGCCTTTTGTGTATTGCATCCATTTGTAGTTGGTCCCAACGTGTAAACTATCGGCTGGCATAGAGACCTGTATAAGTCCTAGGATTAATCAAATACAATCTGTTTAGATCATTTATATAAAGAACTTTCGGTTCATTTTTTTTTCTTACCTTATGAAGACTTTTTGTTGAGTTTTTACACCCTGCTGACCCCATCCTATCATAGAACAAGTCTTTTAATAAGAACTCCGGTGCAGTTGTCCATTCCATGATATGATGGTTAGTCACAGCATCTGCAGTCAGGTGTACTGCATAGTTTTCTTACCATAAAATATGTGAAATGGACATGGTTTCAGGATTGAAAGAAACCAATAAAGAATAGCATGTATCAATTTTTTTTCTTATCCTAGTTGGGGCTGATAGGTGCTTTCTTGAAAAAATATATTGAGGCTGAAAAAAGTCGATGATCCTTTTACAGTCATTTTCTATTTTTATAGAATATAAATGGTGATTTATGACCTTTTGAAGTCCATATTTGTATAGCAGTTGCCTCTACTTCGGTTATGCTAGTCACTTCACTAATAAAGATGGATCATGCTTTCATAAAGTGCTCTGTCTGATCTTGTATAATTAGGCCAACATCACTCACTTCTTTTTCTATCATTAGTTGCTCTAAAGGAACCATCAACATTGATTTTTAAAAACCCAGGAGTCGAAGAGATCCATTGCACGAGCAGTCCTTCATCTTCACTGACTTTTAGAGGGTGGTCATCATTTCCTTTTCTAATGTTTTCAAGATTTTTTGAACCAAAATTGGGATCCATATCAGTTTCTAATCGATACGGTACTGTGCCGTACTATCGACACTCGATACGATGTGGCGTGCTTATTCTGACCGTCACATATTTTTTTCATTTTTTTCAGTTTCTTTTGAATTCAATCATTTTTTTTATTTTTGAATTATTTTAGATTCAAATTAATGTTCATTTATGTTGTATAATGGTTTTATCACTCCAAAATAAAATAAAAAAAATTCAAAATAACGCATTAAATGTATTTAAAGTACAAACTATGAAAAATAATATACTAATCTCAAGATTTCTATTGATCTAATATTTCATCGAGTGTCTATGACACTCATAAATATTTAGATCATCCGCATACTCAAGAGCACCAACCCATCCTACTAACCAAGCAGCATTGTAGTCCTGAATGCTAATCTTATAAGGCATCCTCTCTTAATTGTAGGATATCTCAGATCTCTTGCTTAAGATTTGGCTTTGAGAGGATACCTCGGATTGATGGTACGGCTGTGGAAGGGCCCATCCAAACATATCGATAGCAAGATCCGATCCATAAGCTGCTTCGGACTGCATAGGGTCATAGCTATCTGAAGACGATTATGTACCATATCATTTCCATATGGATTATAAGCTACCTATGGGTAATAGGATCTATAATATGAGGATGAACCTCATACATCCATGGATCCTACTCCACGTGCGAGGTCATCTGTAGCTACATCGTTTGCTGGACGACCTCTAAGAGTTTATCGCCTATATGAAATCATATCTTCACGGACTCTATAAGCTCATGTACTGTGGTCTCCATCTTGTATGGCATGCATAAATTGGGACTCCGGTGAATCGAAAATCACCTTACAGCTGTGCCTTACAAACGAAAGTCTTTTGTCCTCCAGTCCCTCTCTGGTCATCAGATTTATAACTACTGTCATCACTCTCTCCGGTCTCTAAATCAAAGTGAGCTAACTCCACTCTTAATGAGGCTACAACTGTCTTTCATTTTTTCTTTTCGTTGAGTAGTTGCTTGACCTCTCCTTGTGCCCCTCTGTGACTGACTTTGCTGTGCCTGAAAGGTTGGACGCTTTTCTAATTGAGATGACGGCCTCGTCTCAATAGTTCTCAGTCAAATCTCTGGAAGGGATGTCTTGGACATGGAGTCACGTGATGAATGACTCTCTTGTGGTCCTTCAAACTATGGCTAATCAGCTGGAATTTTATGTGAAATATTTCTATCTATCATTATCCTATATCCATCCTAATCTTCCTAGCTACCAACCTAGCTGGTTGTAGAGGGGATCTCGGCTCATCAAGCTCCGGCTCCTATTGCTGGCCTGCAAGCCATCTAATCATCGAATTCTTATCATCATTAATATAATCATCTATTATCGGATCTGTGTACTTCAGTTGTACTCCTTATGAATATATTTTAGCCTCAACTTCAGATTATATTAAATATATACAAGATCATTGAGGCACTTCTCTGTCAGACGATTAATTTGCTTGTTGTGGATGAGAGCGAAAGTTGATCAATTGCACTTAGCCACTAGAAGAGATCGTCTGAAAAAAAATGTGGATAGCCACACATTTCAAATAATCTATAGACTATCCAAAATGAATCCACCATTCAGTTGCAAAAATATTAAACTTAATTACGTATCAGATTGCATGAAATTAGGAGGCATGTAATGTCAACAAAATTGTGTTGTTGTTGTTATAGGATTTCCGGGTAGTGCACTATTCATTTTATAAAGAAAAAAGAAAAATCTATATTAAGCTTCTTAGACTGGACATTTTGAGGATCAAGAAATAGGAGGAGCTAAGATCCTGGATGAAAGGAGAGGTTGTACTAAAAAAGATGTCACCATTAATAGGCAAAAATGGGAAGGTTTAGTAAGATCAAGATTTTTGGAACTGATATTAGGACCCGTACCAGTTCTTGATTGGTACGATACGGAATCGTTACCATACCGACACTCGATACGATCTGACATGTCGGTTCCATATTGGCATGCAATTTTTTTCATTCTTTTAAGTCCAATTCATTTTTTTATTTTTGAATTATTTTAAATTCAAATTAATGTTCATTTATATTATATAATGGTTCTAGCACTCTGAAATAAAATTAAAAAAATCTAATATAATGCATTAAATATATTTAAAGTACAAACTTTAAAGAACAATGAACTAACCTCAAGATCTTTACTGACTCGAGTGTCTATGACGTCCGTAAATATCTAGATCATCCGCATACTCGGAAAGAATATCAATCTGTCTCTCTAATCAAGCAGCACTGTAGTCATGAATGCTCATCCTATAAGGCATCTTCTCTGGATTGTTAGATATCTCAGATCTCTTGCTCAAGCTCTGGCTCTAAGAGGTATCCTTGGATTGATTGTACGGTTGTGGAGGGGGCCATCCAAACATACTAACAGTAAAATTCGATCCGTAAGATCCTCCAGATTGCATAGGATAGTAGTCATTGGAAGATGATGCCTCGGACGCACCATATCCATATTGATCATAAGTTGCTTATGGATAATAGGATCCATAATCCGAGGATGAACTTGATACATCCATGGATTCTATTCCACATACGAGGTCATCTACAGCTACATTATGTGCTAGATGACCTCTAGGAGCCAGTCGTCTATATAAAATCGTATTCTTGTGTGCTGTATCAGCTCGTGCATTATAATCTCTATCTTGTATGGCACACATAAACTGGAACTCATCGATGAATCGAAGATGATGCTGATATATTTCTAGATATGTTTTGGATCTATCTCATTGATCTGTTTCTTTATCCTCTCCATCATGTAATATAAAAAGCCCATCTGGGGATATTTTTTGCTGTCTATGGCCTGAACACCTCGTATAATGGTTTGATAACCTTCACTATCTTATCAATTCATTGCCAGAATGATTAACTCGTCATCAAGTTTTTTACATGATTTTCTTCAATGTCGGTCTTTGTATATCTACTCTTCTACCACTCGATACTGATAAAAATCTAACGTAAGGCTACTTTCTTCTTTTGAAGGCTATCAAGTGCTATATCGTTTGTAGCAAACTGTATGACATCCGTCTCGAGATCTTTCTCCTAATATATGTCTGCGTCAATGACAGGATCCATATATAATTGTAGATGAATCTAGTAATAGTCTGGGCTGAGTCCACTGTCTGTTGCACCTTACGAAGTTTTTCAATATCTATCAACATGAGGTAGATGTAATGTGCAGTATATAGGGTCCAATAAATATACGGTCGTTGCTCTATCAGCAACTCGGCGGCTTTATACTGCAGCTCATTATCTGTGATAACCTGCACGGCATTCTACTCTCCTACCACATCAATCACCTCCTCTATCAGTCCAAGGATGTATGCAGCATCATGCATCTTATTTGAAGCAATTGATTTGTGATAAAATATTTTTCCATCATAATGTGTAAGAAGTTGATGATGCTCTGTTTGGTAGGACCAGTCCAACCATTATACATTATCCATCTTTCCAGCTCATTATTGTTAAGAAACTCATCATAGATGTCTTTGGATCCTAAAGGATCTATACTTGGGCCGGCAGCTTGTATGGCTAAAATGACAGACCGATAGTGTGTGTTGTCTGCTGCATTCGCTAAAATGTAGCTAAAAATAAGCCATGATTCAATAGCTCGTCATATATCTTTTTTTCATCCTTTTTCAGCATAATATTAATCCTCTGCTGTCTTGAATCCTTATTGAAAAAAGTCTATGAATCCAAATCATGGATGGTGGCTTCTTCTGGAATCTCTTTGGAAGATTTTTTTCTACTACCGAAAGTCTCCAGCATAGATGAAACATTGTGCCTGCCTTTACTGGCAGTCTCCTTGACTGAAGAGGTTCTCTTGAATTTGGACTATTTCCACCGATCGTAGAGCCGGATCCTGATTCATAGCATGACAGCCCAAATCATCCTCTATACTTGGCTATCTCCTCTAGCCGGTATTGATCATCTAGATTCGTCGGAATGACAGCCCAAATCATCCTCTATACCTGGCTATCTCCTCTAACCGGTATTGATCATCCAGATTCGTCGGAATGATGCCTTAATCTATGCCTTGTTTGAAGCGGAGGCCTCCAACTCTCTGGAATGATAGGAAGATGACTCTACGACTCGATGGTCCACTTTTGTCGTCTCCTACTTCACCCTCTTCTTCGCTGCTTTAAAATTAGCGAAGTACTTTTTCATCAGCTACTAGATCTTTTGTGGACATTTCCGGCACATAGCTACATCGAAGTAACCACCAATCAAGTGTTGCTTCAACCTAGTCATCCTTCTTTTTTGAACTCTATATTACACCATTTGCATCTCAATGCCGAGCCGAAAGTATTTCTCCATGATCCTAACCAATATCATACTTCGGATTCTTCTTACTCGTTGGATTCATTTCTACAAGTTTAATAAAGCACGTCAGTTTAATGTGTATGTAAAAATAACAAAATTTTGTCATCCTAAAAAATATCTAATTTTTAAACTTCTGAAAAATACATCTAATAATATCTTTTATACTTCTAATATTTTTAATTTTTATTGATATCTATTTTTTATTGAAAAATAATTTTAAATTTCATAAAATCAGAAAAATATATTATATGCTTCAAATTGTACTTCTGAATTAGCTAAAATGTATTACTAATTTTATATTTTTTAATTAATTACATATTTTTTATTATTTAATTAATTAAAAATTATTTTTAAATTTTAAAAATTTTAAAAATTTATTTAAACTTAGATCCAAGTAGAATATATAATGAATGCTACATATATTTTTTTAAGCCCATGAATATGCGTTAAACACTATTTATTTTTTAATTTTATTCAAAATTAGGCCTAGGTTACTATGCACATCATACATCAAAATCTTCACAATTGGATATCAATTTTACAGTAAAAATAGCTTGAACCATCCTAAACAATATTCTAATTTTATAGTTATTTTTTGATTTTTATTTTTTATAATTTTTTTTAAAAATATATTTTTAATTTTAAAAATATATAATTAACGAAAATTAATGATTTTAGCGTCATCATGTAGCTTGTTTAAAGATCTACAACATATAATGAAATCATACCAAAATCAAAAATTTTGGCATGATTTCCCCCATTTTTTTTATTGATTACCATTTTTCGGCCAAAAAATGCAAAAAAAAAGAGTTGGGGAAAAGTTGGATTACCTTAAATCCAATTGAAATATGTTGATTTCTCGATGAAATGGTGAAAGATTTGGCGAGTTGGGGTTGGTTTCTTTTTCCTCAGTTCAAAACCAAACAAAAGAAAGGCAAAGAAGCGTTTAAAAAGAAAGGCAAAGAAGCAAACACTTCTTTGCTTTTCTTTTAAAAGGCCATCCTTGTACTACCCAAACAACCCATTCCCGTCTGCCCACCCCAGCCACATGCAGCTCGATTCGAGGTTGAATCGACCAGAATCGTGCGGTCCGGGGCCTTTTCTCGAGTTTTTGGCCCAAACTAGACCGGTTCCTGGCTGTTCCAGTTCAGTACGGGGTGTACCAGTCAGTTCGGGCTAGTAGGAATTCCTTGGAATGTATAATCATGTAGATGATGACCAGAAATTTGGTTAGGAGTTGGGTTCAGGTCTTCAATGGGCTCTTTCGTAGGGTGAAACTGCACAGCAATGAGGATGGCCCAGAGCAAGATTTGGTAGTTGTTGAAGTGCTGGGCTTCCATGGCTATGAAAATTCTTGTGCTTTATCGAAACTAAAATTTTATTTCCTTTTTTTTTTTTTTAAAGACTCTCATGGGTGCATTAGAAAAACAGCACTTTCCAGTGCAGCAAGCAGAAGAAAGAACTCAAGGTTCTCATGCTATGGCAGCCCCAAGCCAGAGCATGCAAGGTTGACAAATCAATACAACCAGAACAGATGGACCTACACATTCATAGTGTCATAATTTACTGCTATAAATTATATTTTTGGCCTTTTTACTTGAGAACAAAATGTGAGCAAAAAAATGTACCGATTCTTTTTTTGGCATGGGGTGAATGGAATAAATACTGTTGGATAGATGGTTTGAAAAGTTTAGATGTGCATTTGTGCCACACATTATGCAGCATAATGTCATGAAGACACAGGGATGCACTTCAACATATGTATGTATGCATAAATTCTCACACAGTACTTAATTCACATGCTGAAGTATATTACTGCCCATCTAACAGTATGTTCCATGCAACTTTATCACAAATTTTTTTATCCCAATCTGGATGCACTGTTATATGCTGAAAATTTGGTGAACCTCTAACTCCTATAGATGCAAATCCATCAAGTATTTGTATGTGGATCACTTCTGATAATTTTGTTCATGTATTCTGAACTATATATCAAATCTATCCTTGTATGCTTTTAGCGGGCAGATTCATTGCGTGGTGTTTTCAGTGAGACGAATCAAAGTGAGCTGGCGGCATTCACATCATATGCATTGGCTTTTCCAAATAATTTCCTCACCCTTGTAGACACCTACGATGTAAGTGAACTTGATTTTGCAGTCTTTCTCTATGTTCCTAATGTGCTTGACTAATTTGTTTATCTGTTGTCCATTTGTTGTTACTCCTATTGCTCTCTCTCTCTCTCTCTCTCTCTCTCTCTCTCACATTTGTGTGTGTTACCCAACATCTTCATTATCAACCTTTTTGTATGTTAATGAGGTGGGCTTGCCTTATTTTGGTTTCCCAAGAGTCCCAAGGGTTGTTTAAGTCTTTGAGTTCAATTTTATTATAATTTTGTGTTGATTTTTGGGCCTATTCTTAGGATTTTGTATTCCTAATTAGTGTAGATTGGTGTCTTAAGGTCCTGCTTGGGTAGGAATCTGTTATCATTATATATGAGTTTCAAAATGAAAGTTTTATGTCACTATATGTAAGTTTCTATATAATTCCAAATGTTATTTTTTTTCTCTTTTTGTCTTGTCTTTTGAAAGTCTTCAAGAGAACTTTAATTGTCACTCCCGAACACATCACCAACTTAGCCAAGTGATACAGCCACACACTTTCTAAGCTAAGATCTTATAGAATATGCAAGGCCTGAAAATTTGTTATTACGTCAATATCTGTGAACAACAATGATCTCAATGCATAATAAATAATAAAACTTGTACAATTACAAAATTCCATCATCCAATTGATACCAATAATGCTCTATTTATTCATCCATTCACCCATGACCCCATCCATAGCCAAGTACTAAGCATGTTGTAACTCCAAAAAAGGAAAGGGAAGAAACAATATGAGCCTTATAGCCCAATAAGAATCTTTGCACATCCACACCGATATAATAATATAATTTAAAAATAGCAATGAGCAATATCA
This sequence comes from Elaeis guineensis, assembly GCF_000442705.2. Classification (NCBI taxonomy): domain Eukaryota; kingdom Viridiplantae; phylum Streptophyta; class Magnoliopsida; order Arecales; family Arecaceae; genus Elaeis; species Elaeis guineensis. The sequence continues at coordinate 13,722,309 of NC_025993.2, read as the reverse complement.
AAGTGAAAATATAATGCACAAAATCTTATATCAAATATCCAAGATAATTCAATGAAATTGACAAATATCTGCATGAATATGTATCAAACATTCATCTTATCAAGAGAGATATATCATAACATACTAATAAATAAAATATTTTATTCAACATTGGTTTCATGTGTCTTATCATCCATTCATCTTTATCATAATTTCATATTTGATAATAATTTGCTTTTCAAATTTGGACTAACCAAGATCATGTCCTAGCTAGTCCATGACTGATAAACATAATTCCCTCGCATAATCCCGTGGAGGCTATATCACACATAAGCTCATAGAGGCTGTCCTACGTATAAGCTCATGGAGGCTATCTATATGACGAGGATAATACAAACCATTGTTATCCGTCTGATAATTATATATTATTCTTATCAAATCAATTTTAATTTAGTAGTATATTTCTTGATTTCAAGAAAGTATATCATAGCCATATATAGTTAACACATAATACCAAAAAATCATATGAAAATGAAATCATCTCATACAAAGCCAAATTCAACGATATAAATCCCACGATATAAAACCAGCGATGCAAATCCATAAACAAGTATTTACTAGTGATCAAGTACAAGATTCTTACCTCTATCGATGTTAGTCTCAGATATAGTTTTTGTGAGTCCACATGCATAACTAACAAGTCCAATTAATTTATTATAAAACCAGCTTATTCTCTATCAACCACTAGCAATATTAATAAACAAATTCTTACTAATTTCCTAATTTTCAGAGTTGTAATATTCGAATTACCCATAACTTTTCTATCCTTAACTTAAAAACTAAAATAAATAAGGGTTAGGATTTTACTTTGATTTAGTGACTTGTGTATAAACTAAAATACTAGCTTCTTCTTCTTGTGTATAAACTAAAATACTTTGATTTAGTGCACCTCTACACAAAATCGAGGTCAGTTATAACAAGAGATTCATATAGAAATAAGTACGAGGCCGGCCAAATGGCACAGTGCAATTGTTTGAATCAGTCAGAACAATATAAGCCAATCATTAGATCATATACCAAGATTAGAGTAATAGATAAGAGGTTACCAATTATGGCTTCAATGATGGTTGACAAAGGTCCAAGTGAAGGAAGAATAGGGTCGATAGGTAGCAGCATCCGATGGTCCAGCTGGATGTGCTCTGGTAAATTCAACCAATCAACTCATGGAATAAGAATCAAACCATAGTACAAGTAACACAATAGGGATTAATGATAATAGTCCAGCGACACCCGACAATGGCTAGTATAGGCCTGACGCACTGTGTGGCCACAATTGCCGTTCAAGACTCCCTTTTTCGAGGGTCAACTAAAGATTCATTGAGGCCAAGATAACAAGTCAAAGATTGTCGATGGATCCACAAATTGCCAATGAAGGTTGGGATGGAGGTCGACAAGATGGGTTGTCACCCACATTATCGGTCTAGGATCCTTTATTGGGATCAACCTAAGGTTCACAAGTGAAGAGTCTCGGACCCTCCACTGAGTCCGGTAAACCATATAAAGAGTAGGGCGAGAGTACAAGAGAGAGAGAGAGAGAGAGAGAGAGAGAGAGTGAAGAAGAAAGAAGAGAGAGAGCTCTATTCTTTTTCCTCAAAATATGGGAAGCTCTCTCTCTCTCTCTCCCTCTTTCTTGCAATAGAGGACATGGGGCTTGCACTAAAGGTGGGAGCAGCCTAGGACGTGCTTGGCCGTGACAAAGGTAGCGGCAGCAATGGGTGATGACTAGTGATGAACACCCAAACAAGGTAATGAAACAAAATAAGGGACAATGTTCCATGCTTACCTGGTGGTTCATCAGTCCCAAATCAAGGTGATTTGTCAGCCCAAGAATCAGAAGAAAGGAAGAGAAAAAAGGTAGCAACCTTACCTTGCCACCGGCGAGATCTTGCGGCCAAATCGACAGTGAGATTCCAAGAAATCCTCCAGAGAAAAGCTTGAAATCATGCTCCAATTAAGAGATCTCAAAGGCGAATGGTAGAGAGGGAGTTGAGGATCTCTTTTATAGATGGAATCGAGGGATTCAACAAAAGGAAATTGGGGATTCAAGGTCCCTCTGCCCATCGGAATCGGGGGAAGAAGACAACAACTTCTAGGAGTCTTCTTCCTCTCATCTCACGTGCGAAGCATGCATGAGAACTTTTTTTTTCTTTTTCCGATCATGCTACTCATGGGCTTGTCAATGGACCGGTCCCTTGCATTAATTGCTATTAGAATCGATGTTCTATTAGAAGAAAAGGATTATATTCATTTTATATGTTGTACTCTTAAACTCAAAATCAAGAAATGCCTGCTTTCCCTATCACACTCATCCTAGAACAGCATCACAGCACTTCTGAATAGGATCTAGCTAAGAAACATGGGTCTTAAAATCCCAAAATGCAGCGCCCAAGATAAAGAGAGGGGAAGTGATGGGAGGGTCATGGGGGGAGGGGAGAGAAGGGGGAAGGTAGTGGGAGGGTTGATAAGGAAGGGATTTGGGTGTTGGGTGGTGGGGAAGGAAGAACAAGGGGAGGAGGCGAGAGGTGGGGCGAGGAGGGAGGTGGTAAGAGAGTGGGGGAGATGGGAGGAGAGAGGCAGTGATTAGTAGGATAGAGGGAGAGAGGAGAATAGGAGGCAGCTCAAGGGATGCTTGGTAAGGGAGGGGGGAGAGAGAGAGAGAGAGAGAGTTGGGACTTTAAAGGCATGAATCTTGGAATCATGGCTCAACTAAATATCATGCTTTATCTGATCATATCTGGCCCACTTAATTTCAACTAAATCGAGATATCTCAATAAATTAATCATTTAAATATCTAAAGTCAAAAGGGGGAAGTAAAGTGGTAACTATTATGTATACAAGAGATGCTTCGATCTCATCATGTCCATGTACCTGCATCTGCACTATACCTGCATGGCTGCACTTGCACTATACCTACACAGCTGCACTTGCTTCAAGCTACTAAGCTTTTAAATCTATATGAAACCCATAATGACCTATGTTAGGGATACCCCTTCATTTAAAATTACACTACATGAACAATAACGCAAGTGTGCCCCCAAACTTAGAATGTTCAATTCCTGCCTAGGTGTAAGGTCACCACCAGTCATCATCCTCTTTCATTTTTTCCATAGTTTTCTCTAAATTATTTTATTCCTTTTTCATCTTTATATTAAAAAAAAACAAAATTTCTCAATTTTTAAGTTACCTTAGCTCCACTTATTAGGAAAATTCCTCGAGATTTGGTCCATAATAAGCCCAGAACGAGGTCTAGAATGACGAACGGAGTCCAACGAGCCTAAGAACAGACCAAACAGAATTCAGACGGTGAAGATACGCGCGAGAGAAGCCAACACAGAGGCTGGCGTGGGGCGTCGGAGGGGCCACGGGCCAGCGGAGGCTATGACGGAGTGGGCCAGGCCCAACGGCGGAGCGAGAGCGCGAGGCAGCGCACGGCCCAGTGCGGGCACGCGCGGGCCGGCCCAGCGGATGCGCGGCCCGTGAGAAGTCTTCACATGGTCCATGCCCCATGTGTGGACTGGGCGGTGCATGGGAGGTGCTGTGGATCGGGCGACCATTTTCTAGGGGTTTCGCATGATCTAGGGTGGACCAGCATGATTTCTCTAACGTTTCTCGTGGTCCACGGTACTATTGCATGGATCGATGAGGTTTGAAGCGTTGATCTACACTGATGAGTGCGATCGGACGATCAAGACAGGAGCCAATCTTGATTTGATGGCTTGGGGAGGTTCTGGAGTCCTGATTGAAGTGTTTCTCCGATCTAAATCTTGTTTCACATCTTTAAAACCCTGTGGGCGAAACAGAGACGGCAGTGTGAGCGGTGGTTTGGCAGAGGCCTGGGCACAGCAGCAGCGAGTTCGGCAGCGGCAGCAGCAGCAGACCTTGAAGTTAGGCACCGACAGAGAGCAGAAGCAGGGGGTTCAAACAGACTGTCAGATAGCGGACAACAGTCATTTCAAAGATTTAGAGATCTCCTAGAGAGAGTTTTTGTGAGGAAGAGCTTTTTGTTGAGAAAGAGGGATTTGTGTACGAGGGTTGAGGGTGTGATCTCCTCTTGTAAATTTTTTCTTTTTCATAGTGAAGCTTGCATGCCCCATGGAGGTGAGTTTTTTGGTTGATCCATGTATTTGATTATTTTTTTATTTTATTTTTTCTTTCTTCCTGCTGCAACGTGTGGTACCAGATCCTGCACAACAAGTGATATCAGAGCAAGTGATATCACAACAATTGGTATCAGAGCTAAGCGATACCAGGAACAGATTGTGGTGGTGTTGATCAAGATTGAAGATGGAAAAGGCAGGCTCAATCAAGGTAGAGATCAACAGGTTTGATGGAAAGTAATTTCTCCTTGTGACAAGCGAGGGTGAAGGATGTGCTCATCCAGCAAGGGTTGATCAATGCTCTCTTGTACGAGGAGATGCCGACTATCATGGAGGTGATGGATTGGAGGTGGCTTCAGTTACAGATAGTGAGTACGATCTGCTTGTACCTAACGGATGAGGTGGTGGTACATGTATTTGATGAGATTTTTCTAACGTGCTGTAGTTGAAGCTCAAAAAATTGTACATGATGAAGTTCCTCACCAACATTCTCTTTCTTCGGAGGCAGTTCTACCAACTATGAATGACTGAGGGACAGCGTGCAAGAACATTTCAGCCACTTTCTGAAGATCGTCACCAACCTCCTCAGCATTGACGAGAAAGTTGAGAAGACTAGGGATGTTGGTCTTGCTAGCATCGCTTCCTCCTTCGTATGAATCGTTGATGATAGCTCTTCTAGTAGGGAAGAGCACCATCAAGATGGATGAGGTCACCGCGATGATTCTTTAAAATGAAATTCTTAGGAGGAAGAATCTAGCTTCAAGCTCAGACGGTGGCAGCTCAGCTTTGGCGGTTTCTAGAGGAGTAGTGGCGGTAGACGGAGCGATAGGAGATCGCGACGAGAGCAGTTCAAGTCCAGAATGAGAAACTTGAGCTAGATCAGATGTTACCGATGCGACAAGTTGGGGCATCTAGTCAGAGATTATCCATAATGGAGAGATCGGACGAGAGCTACTGCAGCGACGGTCAGTAGCGAGTCAGAGGATTATGTCCTGGTGATATCTGATAAGGTATCTACTTCTTTTCAGTATTGAATTTTAAATTCTGCATGCACCTATCATGTATGTTGCAGAGAGGAGCTGTTTGACTCTTTGAAGAACAGTGAAGGCACTGTTCATCTATCGGATAGATCGAGCTATGCGATCAGAGACATCGAGATGGTCAGCTGGAGGACATATGATGGTACAGTGAGAAGATTAGGGAGGTCCGATACATATCCAATTTCAGACAAAATCTTATCTTACTGAGCAAATTGGATTCGATTGACTACAGGTGGATAGCTGACGGAGGAATTCTGAAGGTTTTGCACGATGATAGGATGATATTGGAGGGGAAAAAGAGGACGAGAGGACATTATTATCTGGTAAGAAGCTCAGTGCAAGATGGAGTTTCAAAAGCCAGGAGCCCAGAGCGAGGTGGAGCTTCAAGTGGAGGTGGATCGGTCACGAGATGCGAGACTCGGAAGGATAAGAGGTGATATCACAAGATGAAGTTTCTATTGCCCCAGGAGGCTATTCCGAGCAGGTCTCAGGTCAGGAGAAGCACAGCATATGATGGAGATGGGATCGAGCAGTCTGGCTCGACTCCCATATTTGTCCATCCATGATCAGTAGGCATTTGCCCCAAGGTATGGGGCGAGAAGATCCAAAAGCTCTTAGAATTAGGAGAAGGTCAAATATCGAGTTGAAATGAAGATTTTTAGAAAAATATCTCAAGATTTGATCCATAATAAGTCCAGAACGAGGTTCAGAATGACGAACGGAGTCCAATGAGTCCAAGAACAGTCCAAACGGAGTCCAGATGACGAAAATATGCGTAAGAGAAGCCAACATGGAGGCTGGTATGACCCACGAGCCGGCGGAGGCTGCGGCAAAGCGGGCCAAACCTGACAGCAGAGCAACTGCGTGTGGCAGCACGCGGGCCACCCGCGGGCGTGCGCAGGCCAGCCCACGTACCGCGGGCGCGCAGCCCGTGAGAAGTCTTCACATGGTCCATGCCCCATGCATGGATCGAGCAGTGCATAGGAGGTACTGTGGATCGGGCGGCCGTTTTCTAAGAGTTTCGCATGGTCCACGATGGACCAACATGGTTTCTCTAATGTTTCTCACGGTCCACGGCACTATACGTGGATCGATGAGGTTTGGGGTGTTAATCTACGCTGATGAGCGCGATCGGACGGTCAGGACGGGAGCCGATCTTGATCTAACGGCTTAGAGAGGTTCTGGAGTCCTAATTGAAGTGTTTCTCTGATTAAAATCCTGTTTCACATCTTTAAAACCCTATGGATGAAACAAAGAAGGCAATGTGAGCGGTGATTCGGCAGAGGCCTGGGCACAGCAACAGCGAGTTTGGCAGCGACAGCAGCGACAGACCTTAAAGCTAGGTGCCGACAGAGAGCAGAAGCAGGGGCTTCAAACAGACTGTCAGACAGCTGACAGCGATCGTTTCAGAGATTCAGAGATCTCCTAGAGAGAGCTTTTGTAAGGAAGAGCTTCTTGTTGAGAGAGAGGGATTGGTGTACAAGAGTTGAGGGTGTGATCTCCTTTTATAAATTTTTTTTTTTCATAGCGAAGCTTGTATGCCCCGTGGAGGCGAGCCTTTTGACTGATCCACATATTTGATTATTTTCTTATTTTATTTCTTCTTTCTTTCTGCTGCACCGCGTGATACCAGATCCTGCACAACAAGTGGTATTGGAGCAAGTGATATCACAACACTTCTGTCTGTCCTCTTTTTCTTTCTTTTTGTTTTCTTCCCATGTTAGTTGAACTTATTTCAAAGAAATACCTTCAACAACCTTCGAATTAGCAAATTATAGTGTCAGTTTACTTTCTATATCAGCACATTGATTTCTACCTAGATCATGGTACCATATCCTAAGATAAATCTCTCTCCTGTCAATTTCATACCAAAATTCCAATGTTCGAGTTGAGAGAATTTCATGTTTCAACAGAAAGTTCTAGACAACTTGGCCTTCACTAATTTTTGCAATGATACTCATGAAACATGTATGATCTTCATCTCGACATGCTTCTATAAATTTGTACATAATTCTCCATTATTTTGATAACCTGCATCCTGAACATAATCCTAAGTCGGCACAACATTCACTTTTCATCTTTGCATATGCATTAAACCCAGCCCTGTAAGCCTAGCAATAATGCATGCTGCACTTATTTTATTCGAGATTAAAACCTTGGTGAACATATCATATATCTATTTTTTTTCATGTCATTGTGGATTGAGGGTATCAACTTGGTATGACTAGTGATTAATAAGATTTGCTTTTGCTCTTTCCAGACAGTACTTCTAGCCATATCAAATGTGATTGCTTGGTCAGAAGTTCACCAATCTCAGGGTATATAGATGGATAAGTTGACCCATCAAGGATATGGACACAAAAAAGGCCATTCATAGGATGAGTTTGAATATATGTTGGTGAACATGTTTAAGTATTTCAGGCTGACTAGAAATTATTAGTCATTCAACTTGCTTTAATTGCCTTATTGCATATGTTATACATGCATATTGTGGTCATATAAATGAAATGCTTCAGCCCAGGTTTACTGTCTCGATACTAGACTGCGTCCGGATACCATCTAGTGTTGATACATGGTATGGTATGAGATGGTGAGGCATATTGAGTGTCGGTATGGCACAAGACTGCATACTGGTCTGATACCAGTATAATATCGATCGATATTGCAAGCCTTGCTTTTAGCATTATAGGTTGTATTGATATTTCATACCCAATATTTTGATGCATGTTTTGTGTTATTTTAAAAATTCAGGAGCTAATAGTAGAGATATATTTTAATCAGGTTACGAGGAGTGGAGTGCCTAACTTTTGTGCAGTAGCTTTAGCACTTAATGATTTGGGGTAAGTTTTGAGCCTTCAAATTGTGTAAAACAATTTCTATTACAGTTTTAATTGAATGGAGTCTTCCATCCTTATATACTCCACTTTACATTTGATTGTAAATAATGTACAGTTATGGAGTTTCCATTCTTTATTTGATAGATTTAAATATTTCCTATTTACTTTACTATGTTCATAAATTTTTAAGCACCTATCTAGTTTGAGGACAGAATGTAATTAGAGTTTAATTAAAGTTAGGAAAAATTGAAAAGAATGGTAAGAATTCAAAATTACTGTATAGTTTTCTTCTATTACATCTCTATGCAAATATCATTGATCTAATATTTCTTCAGCAATGTAGAACTAGCACTATCATGGTTTTTCATGTGTTTTTATGTGAACACATTGAGTGAATTAGCTTAATACTCCAAGTCATCTTTTTTAAAGACGGTGAGCCTTGGTGCAATGGTAAGATTGCTATATTGTGACCTGGAGGTCCACTAGTTTGAGAAACAGCCTCTCTGCATTTTACATAGGACAATCACTATCCTCTCTAGGTGCTGTTCTTTGAGGGATTAAAAGATATCACAAAGTATTTATATAAAGTATTGCAAGTAAATAATTGTGAAAAAAAGGAAAGCATTTGTCTTTAACTTCTTCTCTTTGCATGCAACACCTTTGAATCCCAACCAAAGAATTCCCAACCTTCCAAATACCATTTTAAGTTGTTAATGCAACTGCTCAGATTTGCAGGAGAGAGAATACAAAGAGTGAGAAAATGGAGAAGGGAATTAAAGATTGATGATGGAAGAGGCAAGCGTATAAACAAGAGTGTTGGGAAAGCTAAGAATGTATCACTTCTTGCCTTATTCTTGTCAAACCTTAGGCCCTAATGAAAATCATCCTCATTTGTCGTGAACCTTTCAACTTGTGGTGTGCACATGGGTTATCCATCATCATGATGCAGTAGACCGAGATGAGGGACTGAGGTTTAAGTGGAGGACAAAGTTGGAGGTGGGGCAACCTTGGATTGGAAGGAGGTGGGGGCAAGGCTTTAATGCTCGATTATGCTGATTTTTGCCGACATTCTCCTGTTGGAATTGTACTGGCACAAACAGTTGGTTGGCATGGCACATGTCATGCTGTCTACTAGCCGGCAAACCCCATGGACTTAGTCCTTGGTTTGGAGATGTGGGGGTTTGAAGTGATGAGATGCCTTTCACCTGCTTAAAGCATGAAACTTGAAGCTAATCAATAGTTAAAAATCTACTATTTTTTCTACTACTAGCTAGCGGGCACATACAATGCAAGTTTTGTGGAAAAATAAAAATAAAATTCAAACTAGATTATATATAAATTCAAATGATTATTAAATATAATTAATTTCCAAATATAACTGACTTGAAATATATACCAATTTCTAGAATTTTTACTGCATGCAGGATTTATTGAAGTTTAAATTATGATTAATTTCCAGATATGGCATATTTGAAATATACACCAATTTCTAGAATTTTGATCGTGGGCAGGATTTTGTTGACATTTTAGTTACGATTAATTTCCAATGTGATTGATAACCAATTTCTATAATTCTATCCTCAACTGGGACTCTAAAAGTCTAAAAACAAACATATCATGAACTATAAAATTTTGTATAGAAGTTTTACTTGACCATACTTCATTTCCATAATTTTTCCAATATTTGATTACAACTAATTTCCTAATGCAACAATTTTTTGGAAATTTAACTGCAGTTGAGATTATGAATAATTTTAAAATATCAATTGGTGGGGTATTTTATGTGTTGGGAGGTGCTATATTTCCTAGAGAAAGAGAAGGAGGGTATTTTCAAGATTGGGAAATGACAAATAGAATCAGGAAGAAATATTCTTAGCTTTCAAAACTCATGTTTGTGTGGTAGAGATATTGCTCAATAGAAGCTTTTAGCTTCATTCAAACATATAAAAATATGGCTTTGCTAACCATTAAACAAATTGAAAATAGAGTCAACAGCTATTTTTCCTACAAGAGTGGGATAATCAAAGAAATAAATTCAGAGTTTTAACATCAGAGGGATTCGCTTAGATGGAGTTCGCCTGGGAGTTTAGTTCCACCTTTCACATGATGGAGCTATCGCAATCATGGCAATGGTACCATATAAAAGACTCCTTCCAACATGGCTGCCAGAGGGATGGAGGAATGAGGTGAAGGTGGGGGCTAGGTGAATTACATTTTAGTATTTTAATTAATTTTATATATTTAATATAGTTGGCTTGTCTAGATTCAATCTAATAACCCAGACATGTAGATACAGGTACTTATTTTACCAGATAAGATTGGGGTTTAGATCTGGTTAACTATGTCCCTTTTTTTCTAATTGATTGTGGAGAGATGCTAGTAAGACTGTTGTTTTCATCTGTGCAAGTCCCACTAGCCTAACAACAAAAAAGATTGTTCTAAGGAAATGTGAATCATGTACACCATTCTACCGATTAACAGTCCCATGTGGCATTTTGCCTCTTATCTATTCGTTGTAGCTCTTTTTAGTCCTCTTCAACCACAGATTTTTTATCATCATCTGGCTGTCGACTGTAATTCAAACAACCTCTTTAGCAGCACATGCATTGTACGTGCCTGAATGCCTGAATAATTTCACAACAGAAATTTTAGGGGAGGGTTTACTTCATGTTATGCTCCTACATGATAAAGTTATCCAAGAATTTAATTGATGATTTTATAAACAATCTTCACCTAATTTCTCCTTTGACTTCAGGATATCAAAACTGTCTTAGATTTGCTTGTGGGACAATATTGAGAACTGCTAGTGCTCCTTCTACTCATGCAACCTTACACGTTTTAAAACAATAGCTTATGCACATGCATGAAGGCAAATGGTACCATCACAAATGTGCAGTGTTGTTATGTTCACCTGCCTGATGGTATCCTTGGGGCAAGAATAATGAGGGATGACTTGTAGCTCATGGGATGACCTAGGAAAAGGATTAATTTAGGGCTTGATCTAATTTCATTGCTTGTTGTACTATACTTTTATACAGGACAGCAACAGTCAATCTTTGAGATATCCACAAATGAGAAGTTCAAATAAACCCGACCTAGGGTTTTTGTGATAGAGTAGATAGGTTGAATAAAATTCTAAAGGGCTCCAGGCTAAATTAGAGAGGTTCATGTTTGTCCTATAATTGAAATTTAGCAACCAATGCTTACAAAATAAGGATTGTGTAAGCTGAGAGTGAGATAAGCATGGCTGAACCTGGTCAAAAGAATTCTTTTTTTCAAAATAAAGTAACCTGTCTCCATATGCACATGCAAAACCTTTCCTAAAGTGCGTGTTTAGATTCTTTTGGAACCCAATAGAAAGTCAGAATCCCATATAGAAAGAAACATCCAAGGATTAAATCCTTAAAGCTCTGTGACTGTCAAACCCCTTTATATACCTAAAATAGGACCTTTGTACACCAAGCTTAGTTAGAACAAGAGTCTAAAACCAACTGAAGAAATTATATAATTAAAGGTGCAGAAAATGCAATAAAATCTAAACTGATCTATTTCTTCTCCATTTGTTGTTCAAGTCATGCAAATACCATGTAACCCTGATACATGCATGCATAACAGTCCACTGCAGAAATGATGGGTTTTCACTTCTTTCCAAGATGATGCATCCTTGGTATCTTGCATGAGCTTCATGGTGACCTGAAGTAGTATGATATTTCAACAGATAAAAGCCCGTCCCAGTGCATTGAATCATGGAAATGCCTAATGGTCAGCAATCAGCACCAGATTGTCCGAATTTAAAAACTTTCAGTTTCTGAATATTAAAATCTTATCATGGTAGAATTTGGATACTGATGATAAAACTCAACATATTTCAGGTAGAATTGGAACCAATGCTTTTGTTTTGTGGTATTTTAATACTTTGTTTCTTGCATCTGTTCTCTAATGCTTCTGCTACATTCTTTTTAAAAAAATTTTCATCTTTAGGATTTTAGGCTTTATATTGTTATAGTTTTAAAATTATAATGTTTTAACTACTATTGGCAATACTTTTTTAAAAAATACAGGTATAAAGCGGTCGGAATCAGGTTGGACTCTGGTGATCTAGCATATTTGTCCATTGAGGCTCGAAAATTTTTTCAAGCAATTGAAAAGGAATTTAGTGTACCTGGTTTTGGGAAAATGAATATCACAGCTAGCAATGACCTCAATGAGGAAACTATCGATGCCTTGAACAAGCAGGTAAATCTCTTTGATTGAATAAATATATTGATATTTCTAGTTTCAAATTGCATTATCACTTACGTTAAACTTAAAAATGCATAAAGAAATGTTGGAAGAGAGACAATGGGGCAAAGAAATGGCAAGCATGGTATTTTCTAGTCCTATTGTGCTAGTCATTGGGCCAAACAATAATGAATCTCATTGTCAGAGTTATGGTCTTTTTATTGCCTTTCTCATTAAGCTTGATCCCAAGTTTTCTTTTGTTTTAACTCTTTCTTTCATTTGGTCAAGGCCTAGTCCTTTTTGTTCTATAGTATGAGGTGTGCATGTTGCACGATATTCCATATTAAAAGAAAGGTGCAAAGTGTTTTATTTACTTAAGTCATGGTTCAACTTTCAAGTGGAGTGTCAATGTAATTGTAATCTTCATCTCTAACAAACATTGCCATAATTTTTTATGTTGAAACTAATTCGTGAGCTTGAACTTCCTATTATTGGATGTCTGTCAGTCTCATGCCTATCAGTAATGGTAATCTTTATGATGTCTACCAATAAAGTTTTTATTTTAGGATCCAGAAATAATTAAACTAGTTGTTCTGCTGAGCATAAAATAAAGATGCTACTATCACTATGGTGATTTCCTTTTTCATGACTATCGACCGTAGACAATTGAAGTTTTTGCTTGTGACAATAATCAATATCTTATCCCACCTATCTGGTGAAGTTAAAAAAGGAAAGTGAAAGGAGGATGATAGATAAGCTGAGATATGAGGCTGAAAGCAGGTTGGATGTAATCCAATTGTATCCTTTTGTGTATCCAATTCAGGTTGGATTCATATACTAATTTTTTGGTCCAAATAGATACGGATGTAGATCCAGATATTTAGTATATAAATTTGCCAGATACAGATCTAGATTCGGATATACTTGATTTTACCAGATTAGGATCCGAATATCTGTGTGCCTCCTTTAAGGTAAAAAGATTGCTAAAATAAATTGTAAGGCCTAGAATTCAGACCTGAAACATCTCCTTGAGAACACAAGCACTCAACTGGTAGACCACAATACTATGTCTAATTTCTATAGGTCGTTCTTTTTAGTTATTGAAAAGCATTCATGTTGTTAAATGACTATTTCATGTATGCTGTTATATTTCATATTTTAATCATTATTTTATATAAAAATAAATATTTTCTTTGATAAAATGAAAATTTAATTTTAGGTATTTTCAAAATTTTATTGACTAAAATATTACAAATATTAGTAACTTCAATGTACTACCACATTTATTTATAGTTTTTCTTACACACTCGCTAAGAAACTTGATAATTCATTTTTTTTATTTATGCTATAATTAAAAATTAATGATAATTTTAAAAATATTCTTTCTATTGCATTATAAATATTAGTAACTTCAGTGTACTACCACAGTTATTTATAATTTTTCTTACAAGCTTTCTAAGAAACTTGATAATTCATGTTTGTTATTTATTGTATAATTAAAATTTAATGATAATTTTAAAAATACTCTTTCTGTTGTATTTTTACTTCAAATAATTTTATTTTTTAATATTTCTAATACAAGTCTAGTCGAACTGGTAACTTGGACTCTTGACCAAGTTGATCTCCATGCAGGTTCGATAACCATCTCTTAAATCTTTAATTATCTTGTGTCGCATGCAATCTGCATAGTGAATCATGGTACCGTCCTCTATTATTCTATAATTAATATTAGTTTTCAGCATTGAGTTTCACTAAAAATCTGATTTATATTCGAATAATATCTGACTTATACTGGTATTTGGATAGAAAAATATGGATATAACTAAAATCGGACTTGTGTCTATATCTGCTCAAGACAAATATGGATATATTTAATATCCGATCTATATCTGTATCCGTTTAAAACAAAAATTAGATACTAATTTTGGTATCCATTTATATTTATACATTATTCATATTCATTAAAAAATATGAATACGAATTTGGATATACCAATATCTGATCTATTTTCAGCCCTAGGCACATAAGAGACCGTGCAAGTAGTACAAAGAACCAGCAACAGAAATGAACTGCAAAGGTGACAACCACAAGGATGAATGGCATGCCCTCCATTTGTTAGTAAAGACATGCTCATCTTTTCTTTCTTTCTTTTACTTTCTTACCCCTTGGTTGGGATGCACATTGTTCCAGTGGTGAAATTGGCCTTGTAACAAAATCATGCTGTGCTTAGACTCTTGGAGGTGACATTTACATTATCAGAGGATCATAAATCAGACAGTGGTGCCATAACCAACTAAAATTGAGTATGCTGTTGGTTGTAGGTTTTTTAATGTGGGTAGCTCGTTTAGTTAGTTCACTTGGCTTAGGGAGAGTCGGAGACATGGGGAGCATGTTTAGTATGAATCTTCAGTATCCTGTTGTTGATGTTAGTATTTTGTACAGACATCCCTCATCAAACCTTTGTCTATGTGTAGTGGTTTTGAAGATCATGGGAAGGACATGCTTTTCACTGGCTGAGTTTGCTTAAAATTTTGATCTTCAAAAAAGACTGTCATTAGTCAATGCATTTTCTTTTGAAGTATCTGTAACATTTCCAGCATCTTCTTGTGTGTACTCTTCTTTTGGTCTCCTTCCATGCAAAGTCAGACTGTGCTTTGTGACCCTCCTCCCTAATTACCATTTCCATAATCACATTGCACAAAAATTTAACTGCATCCTAGTTGAGGATCATGTCCCAAATCAATAAAAAATAATCAAATTCTTACAACTTTCATCCATGTTTTATTGGGGTCTCCGCAAATTGTTTTTACTGCTGGTGCACAACCCGGGCATTCTTGAGCAGCTAATCATTGTTGCACATGATAATACTATCATAGTCAGTCCAATAATTCGCCAATCTATTGATTTAACTCTGATCAGCCTCATTTTTAATCTAGTTCATCCTCATTGCACATCTTCATCAACATTCTCATCTTTGATGTTTGCATGATCACACAAAAGGGTTTGATGTTCTGTTAGGACATCTTTGCAAGCTATGGTAAGTTATCCACAGGATAAATCTCATGAGAAGTGGAAAGTTTGGGAGGGAGCAGGATGTGTGAAAGGGATTTTCAGTCAATTGGGTGAGCTCTTGGATTGTGCAATCCCAAAAAATTAGGATGTCTTGTTCTTCCTAAAAAGTGATTTATCACATTCTTATTATTGTGGAATCTAGGAATCAAAATCTCCCATGTTGGTTACTATTATCTCTCTGCACAGTTGTCTGCAAACCCTGGCTTGTATGGTTTTTTACCACAGATGAGCTGTCTGAGTATCCAACAGCCCCTTAATATATATTGATAATGATTATTGATTTTCCTTTCAAAAAAGATAATGATTATTGATTTCTCGAGACCCAACAATGACTGTTTCCAATCTTCATGTCAATCTTATCCTTGCGCTAAACTTTTTTCTTTTGTCACTTGGAAAATCAGTTATTTTGATTGTTCAATAAAGCTACAGAGCAATCCATCTTTTTTATGGTGCTGTATCATGGTGCTATGTTTTCCTTCTCTGGCAGGGACATGAGGTAGATGCCTTTGGAATCGGCACCTATCTTGTCACATGTTATGCTCAAGCAGCTCTTGGTTGTGTATTCAAACTAGTTGAGATAAATAATCAGCCCCGTATCAAACTATCTGAAGATGTTACAAAGGTTAGATCATATTCTAACTTTAATACCACTGTCTTCTTATCAAACAATAATTATATCATTATTGTGCTTTAGGTCTCCATACCATGCAAAAAACAATGTTATAGACTGTATGGAAGAGAAGGCTACCCATTGGTGGATATAATGACTGGGGAAAATGAACCGCCTCCAAAGGTATATGTTCTTTTCTGATGCCAACCCAAGACCCGAGTATTACATTTTGTTATTTTAAGAGTGGATTGGTATATGGTTGAGCTTGAGTTAAGTAGCTAAAAATAATATTAATAATATTTCGTAGCAACTTGTGAGAAATTGTGCCATTCACTTCTTAAACGTGATCTTCCGATGTAAAATAGATGATGCTATCAACTTCTTACATTTTTTTCCACTTTATAGGTAGGAGAGAGAATTTTGTGTCGTCATCCATTCAATGAATCTAAGAGAGCATATGTTGTACCACAGCATGTAGAGGAACTATTGAAGTGTTATTGGCCCGGATATTCAGGTTTGAATCCTCTGTTCTTGACTAGCTCTCTCTCTAGAGCAGATTCTATTCATTCAATGATCTACTTTATGTTGGCTCCAAGTTTAACTACTGGTAAACTGT
The DNA here is from genome assembly GCF_000442705.2 of Elaeis guineensis. NCBI lineage: Eukaryota > Viridiplantae > Streptophyta > Magnoliopsida > Arecales > Arecaceae > Elaeis > Elaeis guineensis. The sequence continues at coordinate 13,705,776 of NC_025993.2, read as the reverse complement.
TTACCTATTGGGCTCGTTCTTTTGTGGGTAAATATCATGGGAAAGTTGGTCAACTTTCCTATTGACCAACTTACCCATGTTCTCACAGATTTCAAGATGGGTAAATTATTTTCCATGGGTGGCATTTACCCATGAAATAGGAGGAAAATTTTACCCATCCAGGAGATGGCTAAATGATTTTCCCATCAACCGGTAAAGTGATCTCTTAATTTTATTCCTAAAATATCCTTTTTCTCGTTTCCGATGCCTCTATCGTTAATGCCTAATAACTCAGACTAATAAAATATATCTTTATTAGAAGTTGATAATTTTATTATGTTAGGATAATTTGGTATAGACTAAAAGCTTAGTTTGGTACAAAAAAAATTACTTAGTTTGGTACAAAAAAAATTAAGCTTTATAAATAAATCATCAAATTTGACCCAAGAAGCATAAAGGGTATTATGGGAAATATGGATAAAGTTTAGCAACTTACCCGGGAAAGTAATAATGCAAAAGAACAACAGATTTCAAAGCCTCTTTCCCATGTATAAAAGAACATAGGTAAGTTATTTTCCTGTCTAAATGTTACCTGGGAAATACTTACCCAGAAAAATATAGTTTCATGGGTAAATCTTTTATCTACAAAAGAACGGGCCCATTATGGGAAGTTCAAAACTTGGGGTGTTGGGGAAGTTGGCGGCTGTCATTTTTTTTTAACCTTAGCTCCCATTACAGATGGAAGAGTTTGTATCTCTATTCTAATATACATAAGTTGGAAACACAATTGGAAAGCCTGATTGCATGTATGGCAATTTAATGTGCCAAAATGCACTCCGCTAAAGTTTGAACATTCTTTACAAATGACTCTTATCCCAGTGCAAATTCCTCAAGAATTTGTGTAAAATCCCGACCGGGCAAACTTTGTGATAGCAATGGTCCTGTCATGTGGTCTAAAAGACCAGATGGTGGGTAGCAAAATCCGTGTTACTGTCTATGAATTTAAGCCCATCTATTTGATTGGTAGTGCTATAAGATTCTTCCAGACTTGGAAAGAGTCTAATCATAAAGGGATGAAGACAAGTGTTGATTTAGAAAATCACACCCATCGTAGAAATAAAATATAAACCATAAAAACAAATTGAAATGCAAACCCTTAAGAAAAAGAACCTGTTAAACTTGGAAGACTATTTTCTCAGTTAAAAAGAAAGGGTATTTTATATGTATTCACTAATTTGCTGAGAGCCTATTTTCTCAGTTTTAGAACAATCATACTCCCAAAATGCCAACCAGCCTTAACTAGTTGGAATTCCTCTCTTTGTCCCACGATATTTCTCATTAAAAAAGGAAAATGAAATGAAAAACAAAAATAAGGAAACTGCTAAAATTGAAACAAAGCTTACTAAAGTTGGTTGCCCCACTGAATGAGGCTCTTGCCATTATAGGATCTGAGGAGGGTCAAATAAACACAATCTTGCATCCATACGCAGAGATGCTGTTTTCATGTTTTGGACCTGTGACAACCTCATTATAACAGAGCAACCTTGATGTAGCTTCATGACCCGCCCTCTTGAGCTTAAGCTTTCTTACAGTTGCAAGTTAAAAAAATCTTGAAAATGGTTTGTGGGGAAAAAGGCCACCTTGTGTTTTTTCATTAATTTATGTTGCCTTCAGTAAAGAATCAATAGGTTAAAAGTGAACAATTAAACAGCTGATACGGTATAACTGAATTCTAGAAATCAATTGCTTTCAAGATTGATGTCAATTTTTAGTCACCTAAATCATGGGACTTTTTGACTGCAAACAACCATTAACTCTTGTCGCATCAAGTTTTCTTTCCTTTTCTGTCGTTTTATATTTTGTAACAGAAGCTTGAGCATTCTTGTTATATTACATTTGTTGATTCAACGACACTTATGATCAAGATGATGCATCACTGAAAAATAATCATTATGCACAAATTCTTAACCTGGATATTGGTGCTCAAAGATAAACCAAGGGAAGAATTACCATCCTTGGAGAAAATTCGACATCGTTGCATGAAGCATCTCAACCAAATGCGGCCAGATCACATGAGGAGATTGAACCCAACACCATACAAGGTTCTGTTTTCCTTTTGCTTGCCCAATTTTGTCAGTCTTGTCATATTGAATCTGAACTGAGAGAATGATTAATTCCTGACCAGGTGAGCGTGAGTGCGAAGTTGTATGACTTCATCCATTTCCTATGGCTCAGTGAAGCGCCGGTTGGCGAGCTGCAATGAATGCACAAATAAAGCAATTTGTGGATGCCTTCAGGTTATGTGGTTGTAATAATCTCACTAAGAATGATTATATTTTAAAGTTTCTGGATCCTTATATCGATCGATAAGGGTGCATTTCTTTAGCAATTCTCTTCCAATTTGCAAGTCTTCCATTGCTGTATGTTATTTGCTCCCCAAAAGAAGTGAGTTTTATATTTAAGTAGTATGACTTCATCCATTTCTTATGGCTCAGTGAAGCGCCGGTTGGCGGGCTGCAATGAATGCACAAATTAAGCAATTTGTGAATGCCTTCAGGTTATGTGGTTGTAATAATCTCACTAAGAATGATTATATTTTAAAGTTTCTGGATCCTTATATCGATCAATAAGGGCGCATTTCTTTACAATTCTCTTCCAATTTGCAAGTCTTCCATTGCTGTATGTTATTTTCTCCCCAAAATAAGTGAGTTTTGTATTTACAATATTGTTTTGATAAAGCACTGGAGAGGGCCAACAGTCTCAAAACACTAACTTGTGGCAAGGAGCTTACATTTTTGCCATTTTTGTGTAGAACTTGATTTTTTTTTCCAAAAGGGGAAAAATGTAGTCCAGATATACCTTGAAACTGAGTCTGGCATATCTCGTTCAAAAAAAGTCTCTTTGGAATTCAGCTTATGCCTGTAGGTCTCTGATGGGAATACCTTTCCTCAACTTGTGGGTCTGGGAACCCTTGCTAAAGGCAGGTTAGTGCGATATTATTGCAAGCAGATTTACATAGCAATCATTATGTTTCTTGGCTGTTTGATCTGAAAGTCTCAATGATTGTTCTGCTAATAACCAAAGCAAATTATCTGCCCAAAATGTGGACAGCTTCAGGCTTCATTGATAGAACTGGGACCCTTTTAACACCACTGCTGTTCAACTTTCAAATATCATGAATATACGCCCGATATTCAACATAAAGAACAAAATTTTCTACCTACGGATGCTTAGTTTGAAAAGTTTCCATCTTTAGCATGAAAAAAAAAAAATGAGTCTTTTACCGTACTAATATAAATTAAATTTTTTTTATTAATTTAATATAAATTTAAATTTTTTATCGAAATAATATAAAATAAAAAAATATCATTTAGAATGGTTTTTTCTAAGGATAAAACGTTATTCCAAACGGCGTTTATGTGGTCCAGTCAGCCAATTATTCAGCTCATCTAGAATAAGAGAAAAATGCTATTATGAATGGCACTTCTAGAAGTATCATTCTGAATTGCGTTTTTAAAAATATTATTCACAATGGTGTTTATATATTTTTATAAAAAAAAAATCTGAACGTCATTCACGTGCTGCCTCTTTCTTCTCCAATGATGTCCCCTCGATCTTTTTCAGTAAGTCGTCGCCCCCCTCTCTCTCTCTCCCTCTTTCTTCTCTCTCCCTCTTCCTCCCCCGGCCCCTCCTCCCCCCATCCGACAAACCCCCCACCAGTTGCCCCCTCCCCCCATTTGACACACCCCCCCCTCGGTCGGCCCTCTCTTCTCTTTCCCTCTGTCCGGTCAGCCACCCGTTCGATGCCCCCTCCCCCTCCCATCTGACGCCCCCCTCTCCTCCTACTCTTCTTTCTCTCCCCCGACTCCAACCCGCCCGCCCCCCTATCGGCCCTCTCTTCTCTCTCCCTTTGGCCGGCTGGCTGATGCACACCCCCTCCCCTGCCAACTGCCCCCTCCCCAACCCCATGGCTCTGTCTCTCGATGCCGCAGCCCCCGTTCCTCTTCTTTCTCTCTCTCCTTTCGAATTCTTTCAGTCATTTTTTTTGCTAATATATTTATTAATTTAATGTATCTGTTAATGTGTTAATATTGTTTATTATATTATTAAAAATAGATTCGAATATGATTTTTTCTAAAATTTGATTAAAAAATTTAAATATATTACATTGCATAGAACTGTAGATCCGTCTCTTGATTAATGTACATATTCTACGGTATTCGTACATTTATATATTTTTGTACGAATGAGAAAATTATATATATTGATCAATTGATTGTCTAGTTTGGACAGTTTAGGATTGTAATTAATTTTATAGGTAATTGCAATTAATACTATATAGTTTGTCATGATCTAAATGTGTCTCGAAAAAAGTTAAGAAAGAAAATGTCACATCAAAAGTGCTATATAAATTAGTTTAAAAAATAATATCATGCACCAAAAAAGTATAAATAATAATGAGAAAATATATTACGCATCCAAAAAAATTGGTTTAAAAAATATAAATAAAACATATCACGCATTGAAGATTAAGTTGAAAAAAAAAATTACCTTAAAAACATCACTTGGACATATGCAATCACTTTTTGATCCACAGATGTCAGGGTCTTCATCTTCCTACATGTCCCAGATGACAGCACCGGATCCGAGTTGGCATCATGACTTTTCATCTGAGTGGTCTGATCTTTTTGTTACAGACCCATCATTGAATCCAGATGAGGAGGTTGAGGGGGTTACTCAGTTTGTAGATACTCTAGCAGCACCTGTTATTTCTGATATGCATGCTCAGGAGACGTCCACTGATATAGGAGAGGCCATTACATGTGACAAAAGAGGAGCGACTGTTAAAGACCTTCGTGAGAATGTCCAAACGGCCAAGGGTACCACGATGCCCACGTGGAACTTAGTATTTTTTAGATTTGTAGTACTGCAGAATTTTTTTTGTAAATGATATATTTTTGTTCTATCTTATATTATTAATTATTATTTCTATCAGAGTTTTAGATATTTTGCTTGTTTAATTTCAAGTATTGGGATGCTATATGGTTTGTCATGATCTTCAGATATGTCTCAAAAAAATTGGGGAAGAAAATATCACGTTAAAAGAACTATCCAAATTAGTTTAAAACATAATATCATGTATAAAAATAAATAAATAATAATAAAAAAATATATCGCATCCAAAAAAATTAATTTAAAAAATATAAATAAAATATATCACGCACCGGAGATTAAGGTGAAAAAAAAACATCTTAAAAATACCAAGTTGAACGATGTTTTCTAAAAGCGCCATTTTGAATGGCGCTCTCAATATTTTTTCTTTTTTTTGACGGGATTCCACGTAGATAGGAGGTATAGTAACTGGATCAAAGAAACATCATTTGAAATGATGTTTTTTCAAAAAAAAATATCATTTGAAATAATATTTTTCAACTTTTGCATTATCCTTGTAAATAAATTGAAATTTATATTAAATTAATAAAAAAAAAAATTGCACCACTACGACAAAAGACCCAAAGTATCCGATAGATGCTCATCATAAGCTTTGATTTTTCCTCCTATTCCTGTTGATTAGATGGCAGTGCTACGCCAGTTTAAAATTCGTGCTAAGGCTCATAAAAAATAAAAAATAAAAAACCAAACCTCGAAGAAGCCTGAGCACTGGACAAAGCATTTTCCGTGCCTCAACACCCACATGTTACTTGCCACCAACTCCCTTGCATATAACTAATATTTTTTTCATAAAATTTTGAAACTGATGCTTAGCTTGAACAAGTTGGATCTCTAATATGTTGAAGAGAACAAGAGATCAATCATCAAACATTTACACATTGCTTCCCATTAACAATTCTTCGATGAGCACCAAATAGCGAAGACGAACAAGAAAACATTTAATTTATTCATGTGTACAAACATGATAAATCATGTCATACATGGCTGCAAAGGACTTTTAGCTCCAGTTTTTCACTTGTTTAAGAAACCACATCTAGTATTATTCCTGGGGGAAACACCTTTGTTCTGTCGATGACGGTCCAAGCATATTAGTGGATACAGCTTGTGACCACAGGTTGTCTCTCCACAGTCCATTATAGTTCTCTGATTCTTGGCCAACACAAGCATATCAAGCCTGTGAAAGCTTTCCTGTGGAGAGATGACAATTCTCCTGCACCCATTTGCTGATTTGCACATCCAAGATTTGACCATTCATAGCAGGCGATAGGCATTTAATAATTATTGCGGCCCATCTATAGCAGATGATGGACGTTTCAATGTTCTTACAGCACCAGAGTAGCATAGAATTTGATATTTTCTAGCTATCAGACTGAGACGGTTAGGTCCTTCAGCTGCACCCACCCATAGGCGCATCGGTCTCTGATCTTCTGTATCGCAGCTGTTGCCAAACTAATGGCTGGACGGATTGCTGCAAAATCTTTCTCAAAAGGCAATCTAGCCTTTTGGTCCAACTGCAGCCACAAAATGAACATTGCTTAAAAACTAGTGGCAGGACAACACTGACTAAAGACAATACCATAACTTGTGATGAAGAGTAACCTTCTCAAGACACCGCGTCACATCAAACATGTAGCAGAAATATGAAAGCTGCCTGTATAGATCTGCCTCTGTGTACTGAACAAATAAGTTCACCAGATTTTAGTTTTCATATCACAAGGCAAGGGCATGGCAAGCATCAACTAGCAACATGGTTTGTCAAAATGCAACCGGCAAGATAAAGACCTGTCTTATGAGGTGGCCGTTACAGCGTGGGTAGTTTGGACAGACTGTTCCTCTCTCAGAATCACCAACCACCCGAAGATTCAGGCTGCATGTGGTATACTTGCACATCTCATCATCACACTGGTAAATGCATCAAATTCATGAAACATAAATATGAAGATCTAAAAGCTGGGCAAGAGCATAGAATGCCCATATGGCACCACGAATATGTCAAAAAACTGAGATAAAAGTATAAAATAGTTATACCATCATTAAGCCTTTGTAGTACAAGGAGATGAAATGGTCAGCCTGCCTTTTCACCTGCAAATAACACAGGCCTAGCAATTGATGTCAAATGCAAATGAATGAATCATGAATTGCGTTCAGGGAAAAATTTTACACCTGGTTCGCTAACATGGCAGGAGATATTCTGCTTCCATCAACATCATCCGGGCATCTTGTGCAATGCATTCTACGCCAGAAATTACAATCAGTTTCTTTTTCCACCTGTAACTCTAATGAGTTTCTACTGCTCGATGTAGAAAGTAGGCTGGACACTGGGGGGCACTCAAATGTACTAGAGCAGCTAGGACACGATAGCTGCAGTGGCTCACAGCCACGATACCTGCAGGTATTAGACATTGGACGGATCAAAAAAAGCTTCATCCTACCTGCCATTACTCCAATTCTTTGTCTAAGTGTTTACCTTTCATCATCATCTATTACTGATAAAAGCACAGTAGAAGGATCTTGGCTAACAGAATCAGCAGTTTTGAATTGGAACTAAGCACAAAAAAACATGAAACTTCATGCCATTAGTACAGCAACATTGGAGAACACAGTGAAAATTTTGGGTAGAGGCGCACCTTAGATGAATCAAGCCCTAAACACTCGGCCAAACGTGCGGGGCTAGTGCCCTGAATGGAAGCACACAGGCGTGAAACCACAGGATGAATCTGTCAGAAAACCCACAGTTAAATATCCTAAATGATGGCACTCTGAAGATGAAAGGCTGCACCAATTAAATGGGCAAATTTGAAGGAGAAACCTGTTGTGACAAGTAATAATCGATGTCTATCATCCAATTGCCACTGTCCCTTTTCAGCTCCTCAGGATGCCTAGCCCTTTGAGCTATTCCTGATGTTGGACCAGAACTGGTACCCTGGACAAAAACGACAACAAAAAAGAAGGCTAGATTTAGATGGATTAATGTTGCTAAAATGGCTACTCACTTGGCCTCATTTGGCAGTTAATTATGAGGCAAATCTGACAAGAAACAGGACAGGCTTCTCTCTACTATAGATTTAACAATGATGCTAAAGCTGCAGTTAATAATATCTCATGCACCAAGATGACGGCGGAGAATTCCATTATTCTCTGCTAGCCATCTTACCAAGCCCCTAACCAAAGCATGGCTTACCGCATATACAGCAATTAGATATTTTGATGTAATACCTGCTGGCAGCAAATTATATAAGGAACTGTATCACCAGCAGAGCAGCCTGAGTAACCATTTTGCTTCAACCTTAGAGCCACCTAAACACAATATTAGAGCCACATAAGATAGATGCATGAAAATGCCAATTAGAAAAATGTTAACCTTATAAAAAGATAACTGACCTGCACATGAGGTTGGTTTTTAGCATCTGGATAGTCTTCTGGTGGTTTTGTCATACTCTTAGTGATAACATATTTTTCAAGTTCTATTTCACCATTCCTCATCTCCTCCTGGACCTGCATACAAAGGAAGTATTGACAATCATGTCAAAAAGTCAAAAAATTTTCTTCTTTTTCAATGATGTGAAAGCTTTTAGATAGAAGGTAAGCCCTTGGCACAACAATAAGGTCGCTCCATTGTGATGGTCACAGGCTTGAAACACAGAAACAGCCTCTCCACTCAGGGGGTAAGGCTGCCTGTATCTGGCCTATGCAGACCATGCAATGGCAGAAGCCTCGTGCACTGGACCGCTTTTTTTCTAAAAGCTTTTACATGAAAGCAACGTGCAAACATTAGATCATACCAGTCATCAGTTCAGTAAATCACAACCATGACAAATAAATTGCATGAAGTAAATTATGAAATATGAATGCTTCATGATGCATGTTTTTGCTCACCTTCATAAGAGTACTATGAATTGATTCAACAACATCCTCACATGTCCTGCAATAATAGGAAGTCAGACGGAGATCAAAAAGTAGACTTTTTTGTGGATTTGTCCTGGATATAATCTATCTTGCCCTGAATTACGCATCATGTCATGGACAGAATGTAAATAAATGCATACCCTCCAGATAATATCTGGCTGAGGCAGAAATCCCCTATTTCCTTTGATAATAAACTCCAGTCACGCCGTACCATGTCAAGACCCTTGCGTTCAATGACCTGCCTCATGCATGGTATAGTCAATTGGACTTTTAAAATTCAATAGGTTATAAGAAGCAAATGGTGTCAAATATTCAACTTCAACCTCATATGGTGTCCCATCCTTAAACAGCACTTTCACAGCAGCATATTTTTTCTTTTTAAGAAGCAGCATTCTCTTGTACAGACCATCAAGATCAATCTCCAGATGACGATATTTCTTGTTGACCTAGATAGGAAAAGAGTGTATTTAGAGATATCCAATATTTTGCATGTCCAATACATGAGACCTTTCATTCATTCTGTGAGATTTCCATTAGCAGCCTATAGCAACTCATTTCCTATAACAAAAACCATAAAGGAAAAAATTGTCTTCCACTTTATCAAACACAAGCCTCACCTCTTGCATGACCTTCCCAGCAATAGCTTTTGCCTTGGCAATGTCATCTAATCCACTATAGATCATTATAGAATCTGTATCCCCGTAAATTACCTGTTTAACATCCAAAAAGTAAACCAGTAAATAGAACAAATCTTTACTGAAGTTCTTCATACTTAAAATGTGTTTATTGCCGAGTCCTTACAGCTGCAGATTTGATAAGCAATCAGCAGATTGTGCATTGCTACACATCATGAGCATGTTTGGTGCATGTTAATGACCAAGGGGCTAGCAGCTGAACTGATATGAAAGATGCAGAAATTCTCAGATAGTTTAATCTCTGTGTGTTCATTTGTGCGATTGATAGAGAGAGAGTAGGGGCAAGAGTGAAGGGGCTGGGTGGATGGTCACATCTCATGAGGAAGGGGTGCACATGTGTGACAACTATAAGAGAAAGGAAGGATCTAGAGGGCTATGGTCTTGATGATACAAAAGGTTTGGCAGACAATTTTCTTCTCATCACAGGAAGAAGGGTTTAGGCAGCTTTGCTCTCCTACAACTGGGTGACAGCAGCAATAACAATGGTAAGGACGGTGAAAATCAGCATTTATTTGTGTAACATTTCAGAAGACTAACATGACCATGGTTTTCCTGGTATGCATCAAAAATAGCATTTTCAAGGAAAAATGATTAGGGTGAGAGCATGAAAAGGATCCCCACCTAGTGAATTTAGTTTTACATGCTACACTAGCATGAAGTTGTAAGTTTAAGATGCATATGATGATGCTTTGCTAAGCTCACTTGTGTTATTCATTATGTGAATCTCCATTTACATTAAAAAATTAAAAATCATTCTCTCAATCATCAGTTTTCATATCCTTCAACATGCTATAGAAACATGTAGAGAAACACAATTTAGTTTCAAAGCATGCTCAAACTTCCAATTGGTTTCTTGGTGCTTCATCACAAAATTGAGCCAGAAGTTTAGAGTAGAATTTGCTTGAATTTTACAACCAAGGCTTGAAATCAGAATGTTGGAATAAGAGGGGGAAAAAATGTACCTCCAAGTTCAAGTTGTTCTGAACCAGATCAACAGTACTTTGCAAGATTTCCCTCCCCTGCAAAACGCACGCATAGATGAGTCAGTGCAAAACTTATCTTCAAACTCATAAAATGCATTCCAATGCCCAATGTTCTGAAACCTATGCAGAATAAAGCAAAACTTCTTACTTGTAGTGTTATCAGCTCAGCAAGTGGTTTCGCATAGAATCTGGAATTTGAAAAGCCCAAGCATCCATACATGCTGAAGCGAATTGGTTAAAAGAAAAGCTCATTCTTAGAATTGTAAGAAAAGCCAAAGTGCTAAAATTTAAAAACTGGGAACAATCACCAAACCTGTTGGCAGTAAGCTTCAATGCCTGCTGTTGAATATCAAATTGCTGAACTTTGAGACCAGTAGCAGTCTTGAGCCATGACTTCACCATTCTTCTTCTCTCAACAAGATTTCTCAATAACTAAAATCAAAAAATATATAAACTAAATGAAATAAACCATAAAAGTCGTGCATAAGATTAGGTAGCACCTAATTATTTTCAAAACATTAGACACAATCTCGCTAGAAAGCAACTTGCTAATAGTGGAAAGGAAAAGTAATAAATCCCCCATTTGTAGGGGAAACAAGCCCAACAACAATCAAATGGCCGCATATTATCATCATAATAATAAGATACATGAATTTCTTAAAATTACTGAATTATTCTTGACTGCTACAGACATCAAATTATTCTATGAATAATTTGTCAGATTGTGATTTACTTGTGAATATATCACAGAATTTGCAAAATCTGAAAATAAATCATGAATTATGAATTATTTATTGATAATTTATCAAGAGCAAAAACACCAGTTCATGCTTAAGGTCTGAGACTCTGAGCCACTGATCCAATTGAGGAAAATGAAGGAACCCCTTCAACCCATTTAACTCAAATCACTCAAATAAAATAATAAAAATAAACATTTTAGAAAGTAGTGCAAGCCCTTCACTTTTATTAATTTTTCATGATCCATAAGGTACATATCATCGATGGAAAGTAGAGTTTATGTTCTTTGTTTACACTCCATCTATTGGGATCTTAGTAGGTAGAAAGTAGAGTACAAGATTCACCAACTCTATAGCAGACCATACATGAGTACCATCCTATCATAGTATCGATACATAGTTCGGTACGATACGAGATGGCATATTGGGTGTCGTATGGTACAAAATAGCATACCGATATGAAACCAATAAGGTATGGTATGTCCTGTACTGGACGGTATGAGATGGTACAGCTGACCATGGTAGAGCCTATGCTCTTTTCCATTCTCCAAAATTATAGCATATATCCTCTATTTATACTAGTGAGATACTCGTTATTTGAGTCAAATTTTCCTTCTAGGTAAAAAAGGAGAATTTACAAGTTCTCTATTATTGCATAGAGGTCCACTCTCTTTATTTGAGTTGGATTCTTCTTCTAGTTAGAAGAGAATGAAAACTTCCTCTTTTTTTAATGCTAATGAAGCCCAATCCAAATCGGATTGGATTTCTCTTCTAACTAAAAAAGGTTATAGATTACAAAAATAATAAAAATATTTTAAAGAATTTCCAAGTTCTTAAAAGAGATTTTGGCACCTAAATCAACTTCATCTTCAATTAATTGCCAGATTCTTCCTGGATTAGAAGTTATAGCTTCCTGAAGTTTCAGTACTTGGTTGAGCCTTGGAAATGACAAATTTTGCTCCCAAAGCTTTGCAGACCTTTATGAAGTGGCCATATTGGTCCATGGCAGGTTAGATGATCCTTATAGATCAGTCACTTGGGCGGACTGCAAACATAGGGATTGGAGATTTAACTGTTATGTATCAGAGATAGTATTCTTTTCTCAAAAGGGAGAAATAAAGTTTTGGAATGCTAGAACAAACTCGAACCCCCTGTTCTCCTATATATATTCGCCCCACGCAACCCCCCCCCCCCCCGCCCCACCCCGCCCCCCCCCTTCTCTTCTTCTCATACACCCACAATGCCACACATTCTCTTCTTTTTCTACCAAATTCAGCCCCCCATAAGGCACCCATGCAGGCTACACCATTGGGCACCAGACTCTTTAATTTCAAGTTCTTCCTTCCACAGCCAAATTTTCTCCACTTCTCTACCAAATTTGAGACCCCCTTAAGGACTCATAAAAGCTATGCCGTAGGGCACCAATATCTCTAGTTCAAGTCACACATGCATGTACACACAAACAGATGCCCACACACACGCACACGTACGTATGTATGCATGTTGATGATTGCTTTACTTTTAAACATTCCGAAGTCCAAAATTCTAAACCTTTTGTAAATATGTAAATCTTTTTCCAAATTCCAAACTTCTCAGCCTTGCCAAGTTATTCCCAAATGCCAAACTTGTGACTTATCGTGCAATTGGCTTGGTCAACAAGTCAGCAGGCCAACTGGGGCAACAAATAGACCCATACTAATTTATTTTTCTATGCATTAGCTGACTTAATTTTTTTATCGAGAACCATATTTTTTTCAAAAAAGTTAAGAATTTGAAATGCAGTAAATAGCTAAGAATCAAAATTCTCGAAATTTTTAGTTAGAGCCCAAGAAGCTTGATCTGTCACTGCCTAGCGATCATTTTCTCTTTCAAGTCCTGGAAATCATAGGGATAAGAGTAATAGAAAAGCCTACAAAGAATGTAATAAGCAATTACAATGCAAAACAAACTCCCTGTAACCCTAACAACATTGGCATTGAATGATTTGGTTAGTCGGTCAAGGATCATGGGTTACAAATGGATGATCCCACAAAACATACTGACCTAACTGCAAGGCAAAATATGTATGTTCTGAAGCACTGTGAGAAACTCCACGACAAACAAGTTTTGTCATAAATTGAAAGGAAAGCATAATATCTTAAAATTATGAAATAGAGCATGTTGATATACAAAGAAGAGTGTTCCATACATAATACCAGAGAACATAATGAAAGATTAGAACTTAGAAGTTTGTGGCCTTGTGGAGAAAAATTATCAAAAGGTATGTGGGTGTCTTCTGGCTTGGCAAATCTATGGAGAACCATCGAGGTATCCTTTTGTGATAATTAACTTGTGATGTAACTGTGATGTATGGAAAATTGAAAATGCAGAAATGGTTAACCTTAGTTGTCAAGGAAAAAGTGACCAAGTACTTGCAACAAAAAAATTGTCACTACATAATGGTCATTTGGGACGATACCTCTGGTAAAACTCCAGTAGTTTTTGAAGATGGTAGGCTAGGAACCTGACCATCAGGAGGTCGTTCAACTGTAGTGAAGCAAATATTGTATTCCTGTTCAGAAATTACAAATTACATGTCAGGGACATTAAACATGGCATCATGTCAATAGCACCTTACTAGATAAGCAGTCAACTGCATAAGAAACTCCATAGAAAGTTTGCATCTAAAATGCTAAAGTACCTGAATAATTGAAGGATAAAGACTGTTGAAGTCTAGGAGTAATATATACTTGTCATATAAGCCCTTTTTGGGTTCCAAAACCAAGCCACCAGAGTAGGAAGAACCTTTTTTGCCTTTTGCTTGATCAATATGCAGTGCATCATTGTCCAGAGGAACATCATTCACATTTAAGTCATCAGCATCCTCACCATCTATACCAGCATTTAATCTTCTCTTCATGGTGTTTGATTCTTTATTGCGTGCAGAAATCTTATCTGGCACAATGTACTTCTTTGCATGAAAAGAATGCAACAGAAGGTACTCCACCCTCTGTGCCCTGGCACCCTGAAGATGCAGCATGCAATAAACAGTATTTTGGTTAAGATTCAGATGATTAATTAAGATCAATAAGACATGAGAATATACCTGAAGAGTTTTGCCCCAAAGATTGCCGCTGATATTAGTTAACTGCCGAGTAAGAGGAAGAACACTCAAATGAAACATAAGTTCCAGAGATAGCCAGGCATCAGTCTCACCGTATCCAACCTACTTCCAAGTCAGAAATCACCATTTAGCACAACAGAATGCTAAATCCAAAGCAGTAGGCAGATTCTAGAAATCCATGTTTTACTGGAAAAGAAATTGCTTAACAAGAAAAATGCTATTCTATTTGAAACCTACCAGTTCAAGAAGCGCCCCTGATGTTTGGAACATGGCAGGAATATCATGTGGAGAAATCTCCTTCCTGTCTTTTTTGAGTTGTGTTTTCGCAAGTTGGGTCAAAGAATAACTTATCTAAAATGGGAAACATATATGAGAGATGACAGAAATGGGCAACTTAAGCTTTACCTGATAGAAATTTTAAATCCAACAAACCTCCTTTAAAAGATCACGTGAGCACAGATAGGTATCGCATAGGAGACGACCTGCAATGCAGGACATGATTCCTGGACTAGCTCCAGATCCATAAAGAACATTTCCTTTGGTGAGCTTTGGCATCACAGAACGCTTAAGGCGACCAATCTTGGACCACATGCTACTTGGCACCTTACAAGCCTGCATTGAAGGAGGGGAATACACATTCCTCTTGTAATTGACTGGTTATCCAAAGAATGAATAACATAAAAACTGCAAACAGAGAGTTTTGCTACATAGAAACAGTACAAATATGCAAGAGGTCTTAGAAGAAGCAAGGAGAAAAAAAGGATTGACTGAAGAACATGACTACAAATAACTGAAAGTGAGTTGGGGCCTGCCCTACATTTTTTCTCAAAAATAAAATAAAATAAAATAAAATAATTACAGCTGGAAGAAATATCAGTCCATTTGGACATAAGTTTATGCAAAATCTAAATACGGATATAGCGGCTTCAGAACATGCAATTTTCGGATGGAAATACATTAGTGGTTAAAATAGTGAACTTCACAAAATAGCCAAACCTGTGCTCGGTGGAGAAGCACATCAAGATCAAAGCCTGAAATATTGTGCCCAACAAGAATATCACTATCCAATTTGTTCAGTTCAATCATCAAACGATTCAACAAGGCTCTTTCACTGCAACAGATGCAAAAACACCAACCTGAGTGAATGCAAACTAACAACAATGACACTTTCAAGTAAAGCAAGAAAACAATGGGTATAAAAGGTAAGCAAAAGTGAACCTGCTTTCCAGTGCCAAAACAGTTGCACCAGCTTTTGAATTTCTTTCAGAAACTTCCTTTGTCAGACCCATTGGAAATATTCCTCCATCAAGTTTCCGGACAACAGTAAAATGGCTAAGTGCACCCCTTCTCTTCCATTCTGATGCCAGCATAGGCCCATCAATCTAAATATGTATGTTCCAGAACACAGGTGCATGAGAGAATGAATTAAATCAACCAAGCATTAGTCATAGAAAAAATAGCATCGCAGCTAGATGATGGCTCTAAATATTACAAGCATAAGATAGAAGATATTTTTATCCATCAGCAAACAAAGTAGGAAACACATCCTACACCACTATTCGGTGCCTTAAAATGCTCAAAGGCATTAGCAGAACCTCTTACATACTTTTGCCTTGTGACAACAGATGACAGAGGCTGACACTATCTCATTAGTGTTACGCTTTTCATTGATAATCGTTTTCAAATTTATTGCTGCAACAATTACTGGAGGAATTTCAAGCAAAATCTTTGAAGTAGAAACGGATATGTCCTTGGGGCAATCAATGGTGATTTCAAATTTGCACCAGCTGACCTGTTTCACAGCAAACCACAAAAGTTAGTGCATACTGATAATACACATGCATTGAGATAGCAAAGAGTATGTAGTTCAGAGTAGGAGGAAAAAAAATGAAAGGATCAAAACAGAATCTAAAAGAAAGAGCAACAGACAAGTGGGAAATAGTACAAAACAGAGTTGAAGATCACACCCGCTGAGTAGGTGGACAGCTCACGAATTTCGTAATTGATAACCAAGATGGTCCCTTGATTTTCCTTTTGATCAGAAACAACTCCAGAGCACTGAAAACCAAGATTTCAGTAATTTTTTTTTCAACAACTGATGCATGAAATAAGTTTTTGTTCAACAATTGATGCATGAAATAAGTACTGGGCTTTTTTCCTGAAGAAAAGATATATCAAAATGTTCGATTATCATGGACTAGATTTTATGCATTATTAAAATTCTAGTGCAACATTATGTTGAAAGCATCAACATAAGATAGCAAATTCCACATAAAGATTATGTAGCCCAAGTTTAGTCATGAACCTTAAAAAGTCTAAACCATTTTGTGCTAAGATGTTAAAAAGATTTTGAGATTTGCTTCATGTTAGGCTATTAGCCGCATGACATTAACCACTATTGGAGTCCCTGCAGAAGCAGACCCACTTGGATTTCCCTCAAATGACTTGAACCATATATTTTGATATCGCTCCTAGATTATAATCCCATAGAATAATATAGGTGGTTGTATTGAGTTAATTTATTGATCATAATATTCTCTCTAATATGCTTTAGACTTGGTTTCTTAAGACTTGAGAATAGGAAAAATGGAATAGATGAAGTTGTCTTGCATGAAATGGCTATTCCCCAGAAGCATCTTCATCCTTGTTGGGTTGCATTTTCTTAATATCAAGTAACAATGACTGGAACAAATTGGGTGCCAGCACTTTGTTTCCAAGGGATAGAAATAAACTTGGTAGATGGAACAGTGATAAACAGACAATAGCCACCTAGCCTATGGAATAGCTACTTGAATTAATGGTTTTGACGGGGGAAAGAAAATAAGTCAACATTTCTTCTAGTTGGCAATTGGGCAGGATAGAAGATACACCACCCTTTACTCCCTCAGCCATTATTTCTTGAACCAAGATGCACCTTTGACATGGGGGGAAAAGGAACAAAAATGTTAAGTATTGTACTTTCCACCACCATTACTAAAAACATAGCAAGCCCAGATTATAAATATCACTTATCCATGTTCAGCAAAGTAGCATGATACCACATAAGTCTCTATAATATCCAACATTGACCAAAAATTGTAAGTCTACATCCCATGGAAGAAAAAGAAAAAAAAAAACAGTCAGCACAAAGTAACATTGAAAGAACCGACTGAGGGATAACCGAGCACACCTCAATTCACACAGCACACAAGCACAGTGGAAACACAGATCGTTTTGTAGAGGAAAGATATTCGAACAAACGTAGAATGCAAAAAGGATGGAGATGATCGAGAATAAAAACAGAAGAAAGGAAAGCTCACCAGATTTAACGTGGTTCGCCCTATCAATTGTTGGCCTATGTCCATGAGCAAGACCTCCTTGACGATTTTTCTATTAAATCCACGAGGAGATACAAGAAGCTCTCTTTTTACAAAGAAAAAGCAGACCTTTTTCCTCTCTCTCTCTCTAAAGACCGAACACCGCTCTGAGTGCATACATATTAATAAGTCTCGAAATCCTAAATAATTTTGGCCTAAACCGCATCCGAAAACTGAGTCCAAAATAGGTTCGCCCGTGGAAGGAGTCGACTCATCCTGAAGTCAAGTCGACTCCTCTAATACCGAGTCGACTCAAGCTGAAACCAAGTCGACTTGCCTGCATGCCGCCACAAGATCCCAAAACATAGCCCTCTATTAGGCTCCCCAAGTCGAAGTCTCAGTGCCGAGTCGACTCGCCTAGTCGACTCAACAAGAACCGAGTCGACTCCTATGCGAATCAAGTCGACTCCTCTGAAACTCTTTTGCTGATCCTCCTTTTCGTGAGTTTCTTCACATGGGCTTCAAGCTCATTAATTCTCCCACTTGAAGACATGTGCCAAACTCCAAAGAATGTCATCCCTGAAGGCCTTGCCAACCTCCCACTCCTCACGTAGCTCCAAGACCGAGAGAAATTTTGCTCCAATTTAACTTCTCTCGAGTCACCGACTTCGTTAACACATCCGCTAAATTTGCATCAGTATGAATCTTTAACAGCGAGACTAAACCATCATCCATCACATCTCTCACAAAGTGATAGCTAATGTCAATATGCTTCGTCCGAGAGTGAAACATCGAATTTTTTACTAAGTGCAACGCACTTTGACGATCACATATCACCCTTATCACATCTTGCTTCACCTTGAATTCTCCAAGAAGCCTCTTGAGCTAGATAGCTTCTTTACATGCGTGTGCCACCGCAATGTACTCAGCCTCTATCATTGATAATGCCACCACTGACTGAAGCTTAGATTCCCAGCTTATAGCACCACCGCCCATGGAGAACGCACAGCCTATGGTAGATCTCCTCTTGTCCTGATCTCCTGCAAAATCAGAATCCACATACCCAATGCACTCCAAACCCGCTCACAACTCCCATTACTTATGCAATATCTGATCTTGTGCATACCATGACAAACATAAAACTCCCTATGCTGATGAATATGGTATCCGGGCTATGTCAACCTTTTCTGCTTCCTTACTGGGTGATTGCTCGATCGCCAGTTTTAATTGAATAGAAAACGAGGTAGATACCGACTTCGCATTCTGCATATTAAAGCGCCACAAAACTTTCTCCACATATCCCTTTTGTGAAGGTCAGACCTTTCTATCTTTCCTCTCCTATAGCACCTTCATTTCGAATATTTGGTTCACAGCTCCTAAGTCCTTCATTTCAAACTCCCTAGCCAACTAAATTTTCGTATTTGATATCCGACTCTTGCCATTTCCAGCGATCATCATATCGTTGACATACAACAACAAGATATAGAAGCTCCCGTCATCATAACCACAGAAATATGCACAATAATCTGCCTCCAATCGATCAAATCCCAAACTCATAATAAAAGAATCAAATCGCTTGTACCAACATCTTGACGCCTATTTGAGACCGTACAATGATTAATTCAGCCAACAAACCAACTCCTTGCTTTCTTTGACAAAACCTTCAAGTTATGCCATATAGATTTCCTGCTCCAAGTTACCATGCAAAAATGTCATCTTTACATCCATTTGCTCAAGTTCCAAATCCATGACTGCCGCAATCGCCAAAACAATCCGAATAATAGTTAGACAAACCATCGATGAGAAGATCTCATCAAAATCAATTCTCGACTTCTGAACATAACCCTTCACCATCAAATGAGCTTTGAACCTCTCTACATTTTCATCTGTATCCTTCTTCACCTTATAGACCCACTGACATCCGATCGAACTCCTCCCCTTCGATAGAACTATAAGTTCCTAAGTCTTGTTCTTCCGAAGTAATTCCATCTCCTCCTCCATAGCATAATGCCACCTTCCGACATTGGTGGACTCATAAGCCTCCCTATATGAAGTCGGCTCGTCCTCCACCAAAGCAACATAAGCACAAACATGATTAGCAGAAGGAATGAAAGAAGTAACATAGTCATCATACCTCGCGGGAGGTCTAATGACCCTCCTGGGCTGCTCAGACTCCGTTGATGGCTCTTCCGATAAGATAGCATCCTTAGATGATTGCAGAGACTCCTCACCCGATTCATCATCAACTACCTCATCATTAACTTGTGTTTGCTCTGCTTGCACCTCATCACGTGCATCAAAGAACTCAATAGAAGTAGCGGCTTCAGCATCTTGCTTTTTCTTGATGCCTTGAAAGGATTCTTCATTGAAAATAACATCTCGACTAACAATGATCTTGTGGGTAGTAGAATCTCACAACCGATACCCCTTTACTCTTTTAGCATAGCCAAAAAAAATACACCTCCGAGAGTTCTTATCCAATTTTATCCTCTTCTCTTTTGGAATCCACACATATGTATCCCATCCAAAGACGCCAAGATGAGAATAATTTACGGGCTTGCCGCTCCAAAGTTCTTCTAGAATATTCAACCCAAGTGATTTTGTCGATGCTCGATTGATCAAGTAACAAGCCGTGCTCACAGCCTCTATCTAAAATCTCCTGTCAAATTTTGCGGAGCTTAACATACTTCGAACCCTCTCCATGAGTGTTCTGTTTAACCTCTCGACCACACCATTTTGTTGTGGTGTCTCGAGAACCATGAGGTGTCGCCGAATTCCATGCTCACCACAAAACTCCTCAAATTTTTTGAAGCAACATTCCCCTCCATTATCTAAACACATACATTTAATTTTCAAGCCCTTTTCATTCTCCACTAGAGCCTTGAATTTCTTGAAGGTCTCAAAAATATTGGATTTTCGCTTCAAAATGTATATCCAAGCCTTCCGAGAATAGTCATCAATGAAGGAGATAAAGTAGGAATACCCATCGAATGACATATCAGACAACTCCCAAGTATCTGAGTGTAGTTCAAGAAATTCCTTACTTCGCTACTGTGATAAAGAGAAAGATGGCCTTCTTTGTTTACTATAGATGCAGTCTTCACAAAATTCCAGTGGCGCTGACTTGTTGCCCGAAACAAGCTCCTTGTTTGATAATAATTACAGCCCGCGCTCACTCATATGTCCCAAATGATGATGCCAAACCATCGGGAACACCATTTTTGCACTTGCTACTGCCACCTCTCTCACCTAAGTCTCGCCCACCAATTTATAAAAACCACCTATTTGCTCTCTCTTTATCACCACCAAACACCCTTGGCATACATTCAATTAATCTTTCTCTCCGACAAACTTCAAATCTTGCTTACAAAACTTTTCAAGTGACAATAGACTCTTGCGAAGTACAGGAACATGGCGCACATTAGAAACTGTCCGAACAATACCATCAAATATCTTGATCCGAACATCTCCCACTCCAATCACGTAACATGTTGTAGTGTTATCCAGATAGATAACTCTACCATCCCATGGTTTGTATGTATGAAACCACTCCTTAAAAGGAGTCATGTGAAAAGATGCCCCCGAATCTAGAATCCAATAACATGCAAGCTCGGATCTCTCCAATGCCGTCAATGCATCCATATCTTCCGAAATAGCCGAACCAACTTCACCTTTTGCTACATTGCCTTGAAAGTTTTTCGATTCAGATTTTGTATCAACTCCTCTAGCCCGGCAATCTTTTTTTACATATCCTGATTTTTCACAATTCCAGCATTTCATCTTTTTCTTACCCTTGGATTTACATATTGCCTCCCCTCAATCACCATGTTCGCTCTCGAAAGACCTTCCCCTTGCTACCATAGCCTCCCCCAAAGAGCTTCCTTAGCTAGATTTTCGTCTTATCTCCTCTGTTAGCAATGATGCAACAACAGACTCCATCTTGAGGATTTCAACATGACTCAGATTCATAATGAGATTATCCCAGGATTCTGATATAGAACAAAGTAGAATGCTAGCCTTCTCTTCATCTTCAATTCTTATATCTAGGACTGCAAGCTTGCTCACAATAGAATTGAATACACCCAAGTGCTCTTAAACTTATGCCCTATCCTTCATCTTTAGATTGTATAATTGCCACCTCAAATAGATTTTATTCACCAAAGACTTCCCTTCATATAGGTTCTTCAACTTTTTCCAAACCCCTTTTGCAATAGTCTCTATCTCGATATTAAACAATATCGAATCATCCAATACCAAATAGATATTCGCCATTGCCAACCTACCTTTCTCCTCAAATTGCCCATCCATCATCTCTTGTGGTTTGCATTCTTTTCCTTGCAAAGCAATTTTACAACAATCCTTGATCAACACCGCCTGCATCTTCATCTTTTAAAGTGCAAAATCTGATCCTTCAAACCTCGATATCTCATACTTCATTGTTGTCTTGTCCGTCATTGTTTCAGATCAAACCAACAACAAAAGAATCTCCTTGCTCTGATACCAAACTGAAAAAATCGATCGAGGGATAATCGAGCATACCTCAATCCACACAGCACACAAACACGCGGAAACACAGATCGTTTTGTAGAGGAAAAATATTTAAACAAATTTAGAACACAAAGGATGGAGATGATCGAGCAATAAAAACAGAAGAAAGGAAAGCACACCAAATTTAACGTGGTTTGGCCTATCAATTGTTGGCCTATGTCCACGGGCAAGACCTCCTCGATGATTCTTCTATTAAATCCACGGCACAAGAAGTATAAGATTAGAGGAGATACAAGAAACTCTCTTTTTACAAAGAAAAAACATACCTTTTTCCTATCTCTCTAAAGACCTAACATCGCTTTAAGTGCATACATATTAATAAGTCTCGAAACCCTAAATAATTTTGACCCAAACCGCGTCAGAAAACTGAGTCCAAAACAGGTTTGCCTGCAGAAGGAGTCGACTCATCCTAAAGTCGAGTCGACTCCTCTGGTACCGAGTCGACTCGAGCTGAAACCAAGTCGACTCACCTACGTGCCGCCACAGGATTCCGAAATGCAGCTCTCTATCGGGCTCCCCGAGTCGAGGTCTCAGTGCCGAGTCGACTCCTACTGGAATCGAGTCGACTCTTATAAAACTCTTTTGCTGATCTTCCTTTTCGTGAGTTTCTTCATATGGGTTTCAACCTCATCAAACATTTCTGTCATCATCATCATTGAATTACATCTTCCTCTTAACTGCCCAAAGAAGGAACAAATCCAACTTCCTCATCTCCTAACTGAACTTTGTTTACTTCTTGTTTCCTTGGGCCTATAAAGAAAGAGAGCATGCATTCTTTCCAACAACATAAATCTTTATCTTCATACCAAAATCTGACCCAATTAACATATTGCTTCTTTAATTTGTCAGATTCAATCTTGCTAGTCCCAAAGAAGATGTGCTCTTTCTCTCATATCCCATTGGATGAGGCTGTCTCAATTTTAACATGGCACGGGACATGCTGCCATCTCATCCTCTCCCAACACCTAGGACAAAGGATATCCCAAGATGTGCGAATTGGGATATTGGGACAATGGCAGGACAATCCTGTCCCAACACTATGGATAGTACCTTGTACCGATGTCCTATAGGATGTTACACCAGGACTCCGGTCCTTGCTTACTAGTTCCAAACAATTTCTTGAATAAGCTCAGAACTTGCATCATTTGATTGGCAGCATATCCCAACACAATGCCTATTTAAAGCAAGACAACGTATTATCCTGTAATCACCTTCCAAAAATTTTCATGGAAATGGTTGCATTTCATTTTTTCTCCTTTTCTCATGCAGATAAATTTGCTTAGGATGCTTCCCATAGATCAAGATCAGCCTTCTTTTTCACTCACAAAAAACATCAGTGATATCTGGGAAATAAAGAAGAATAAAGTTCTAACTACCAAAGATAATCGCGTTCTGAGTATGACTCATAATACAATAATATACAGTAATAACAAGTTTAGTGTGTCATATGGTTCTCCTCCGACATTGAAAAGTCTAAAAAAATTAGAAGCACAATGGGTGTGAAGACAAAAAGATTTTTACCTTGAAGTTTTAGCTTCATAGACCCATGTCTTTTATGAATCTTGATAGTTGAAACCCTTAAAATAGAGGTACTAAATTCATCTTAATCAAAATAAAATAGAAACGACTTCCAACTTTGACCAACATGTGAAATCAGAGTCTTTACACAGTTTGAGGCATACTTGTTACAATTCCGTTAAATCACATGATGTGGTGGATAGCAATATTTTGAAAACTGAACCAGAGCAGCTGGTTAAGCAGGTTGAAGCATCAACTGCCCAGGTCTGCAAATGCAACCCCTAAACTATTCCTCTATAGATAAAAATAAAAAACAGCTTCCCATCTAGAAATCATCTGAACCATAGGTTAGACTGATAACTGAGACATTTTTTAGTTACAGAAATTTCAGGACCTACAATTTGATGGTGTGTTAGGGTTTTCATACATTCAAGATTGAGACACTGATTTCTTCTTCCTACCTGCTCCATGGCCTTCACCACCAATGTTGACAGCTAAACCTCATGCTGAAGATTGTGTTAAAGGTTATTCCATCTTATTTGTTATGATAGTTTCAGGCCTTTATTTAATTATTTGGGTGAGCAGCTAAGTGGTTTATCTGCTAGGACAAGGAAAGTGGAGTTATTTTGGTCATTTATTTATACAATTTATCATTCTAATATACTCTTAATTTGTAAAAAATAATCAATTAATGTGCACATTGTGTGATGATGATGTCATAGTTCACCTCCAGGTGACCTGACGGTTGAAGTGGTGACTCGTAACTAGGTCACTTTTCCAGTTGCATCAGTACAACCCATACATTCAGTTGCTGTGACCCAGGAGGAGGCAGGCAATCCATGATAATTTAGTTCACTATTTGATCTAAAGAATTTAGCATTGTTTTTGTTGTTGTTATGGACCATTTTAGCAAGAGAGGACATCTTTTTAATCTGCTAACAACATAGTGCAGGCCAGCAGGAATACCTCACTTCATCAAATTATCTAGCAATTTGTTCTTTTTACCTTTTTTGTTTGTTAACCTCTTGGATCATAGGGTTGCACCAACCAATTTCAACATGGCTGGTACAAACATTATTGTTAGGTTACATTTGGTGCATCGTTAGACAATCTCGAAAGATAATGTGGATCACTTTCAAGATAGATTGCCACCATTAAATTGCCAGTAATGTTGATTATTGTGTTTGGTACACACAGGTAATGTTGCTGTAAAATTATTAAAAATCTTTGATTGACATGTTTGGTATGACAATCCAATTACTGATAATGTGAATCAAATTTTCAAAATACTCCCAATAATTTTGTCTAGGTGCTCTTCTTTTCCTCCGAGGAGAAGTGATGGGAGTGGTGTAGGTGTGGTGGGAGCACAAGGAAATGGCAGGCTAGAGGGTGTGGAGAACCACAGGCATTGGTGGGGTGGGGAGGGGGCGGGCGCGTGTCGAGCTGTGGGGGTGGTGGGGACGAGCATGGAGCCACGAAGGGGTGATGGGGGGCAAGGGCGGATGAGTCATGGACAAGCAAAGGGAGATGGAGTAACCACGGACCAGGGGCGCACGCGGAGGGGGGGGAGGGGGAAGCATTGGGCAATGGGTTTTGTGTGATTTTTTTGAGGAATAATGTCCCAAATTTTGATTGCTACATTGCCAAAGAAGTGGTAATTTGGATAACCACCCCTCCCCAAGATAATCCAGATTGCCTCCTAGGAGGCAATCTGGATTACCAAGATAATTTGGATTACTACCCAAAAAGCATACCAAATGCAATAATCCAGATTACCACATTAAATTGCCAGCAATCTAGATAGATTGCCAACTACCAAACACAACCTTAAGATGCTTTCATAACTTATGTTAAGCCGGTGCTAGTAAAGTGGCACGGCACCCCTGCCGCACGATGCCCAACATTAAAACCCTAGCTGTAAAGGAAAAGCAGAGCAAGCGAGAAGTATATATGACCAGAGAAATGTAGAATGAAATGATGCAAACATGGTCATAATCTATCAGAAACTAAGGAACTTTTAGAAATGCTATCAAAAATAGTAAGCTCCAGCTATATGATTACCTTCTTAAATAATATTTTATGCAACAAAACATAAGATGACAAATTTGTATAAACAATCTGAAACATTCTAAAGTAATGCATGCAACGAATAGAGATCTTAATTGTCCTATATATGAAATAGACTTTCTATGCCTTAAAATAAGATTTTGAACTTATGAAGTTTGTTTAATGCATGCCTACTTTTGCAATTTTCTTCATTGGTCATACTAAAATCTTGCAAAGAAGCACATAGTTGACTGATCAAACCTGCTGTGTGTTCCAAGTAACGCAAGAAAATGTTCTCCTTTAAGATCAGCTGGAAGTGGTGGATCCTGGAACGAATTGTTGGAAAGTGAGTACTTCGATTTAAAGCACCAAAATAAAAATAACAAGAACTTCCTTAAAGCAGACAAGCAAAAATGGTTGTATAATGAGGTAAGATCTTATTAATCCTCATGAGAATTCAAGCTTAGTCTTCAGCAAGTTGAATCTCTGTACATCCATATTTAACTTTGCATTTGTCATTGTGGCAACATCTTCAACAAGGATTACAAAGCAAGTAGGACAAAGGTAAGCATCCAAAGATTAACATTCAGACTCACCATTTTATTGAGGGAAAAATTATTAAAATGGAGGAAATAAAAGAAAAGGGATATGAGGAAGAGACAAAATGAGATCCACGTAAGATCAAAATTAAAGATCAATTCTGAACAACTATTTATAAGGGTGGTTTGACCTCCTAACAAGTACTACATAGTGACTTCAACCACAAATATCATAAAGAGAGTTTTGAAGCATTGATTAATCAAGTTAATATCAATCTTGGTATTAAACTTAAGAGTCAAAACAAGAGAGAGAGAATATTCATGTCACTGTTCCTTCTATATTATGCTCACACCGTAACAACCCACTGGAAACAAATCATTTTGGTGCATCTAGCACTCAAAGAAATGCAGTTCCTAAGAAGACCTCAATAAGAGGGAAGAAATAAATGTTCACATCCTTTTCAAAATTTATAATAGTAATTAATTTCGTAAATAGGAGGTTGAAATATCTCATAGATCTCATTAAACTGTGTAGAAACAGACTCCATCTAAACCATCATTTATTCTACTTGAGCAAATTCCAAGGAAAATATTGATGGAACCTTGAAAAACCTAACAGAACATGTTTCTTGCTTTGTAGCTTACATGTAAGTTATTATTGACTCATAGACGCAATTCAAGATTTATGCTGCATCAGTTGGATTTAAGCATTGACATACATGAAAGTTTTCATGCAAAAGAACATAGGGAAATGCATTGACCAGGTCATAGGCTCGACAAACAGATGGAATGAAATAATTTCCAGAATCAGATGAAAAATTGGCAACCCAAGCAATATCGAATGTAAGATCGCCCATAAGCTTTGGTCTTTGATCATTCAAAACACATGATATAAAGAGCCCAGAAGCACATTATCATCATGTCTAAAGCAAGATTGTTCTGGTTCATGGACACAGCAAACATTTTCCATAAAGGTATATGCATACATCTAAAGCTATATATGAACGATTTCAAGTGCAGTAAGAAAGTAAGCACTAAGTGAATACCTTAAATGGATAGTTGATCTTGAGGACATACTGCTCTCCAAAAGGTATATCAGACCGCTCAAATGCATAGCTTCTCTGTAATGTGTCCAAATATAATCCCAAAAAAAAATATTAAAGAAATAAAGAATAAGTTAGAGGACAGAAGTGCATAAACATGATAAAGTCACTATGATCAATTAATGCACATGGTTGTTTACAAACCTTGACCGGTGTCATGCTAAAAGTTGACACGTTGAGATCCATTAATCTTTTTGCTATTTCATTCTTTAAACCTGATGCCATTTCCTACAAAGTTTATGAATTTGTAAAAATAAATCAATTTGTGTGCCTCATTGCATGGGAAAAAGGAAAATACAGTCATATTGTACCATAATGAACTAAAGCATTGGGAGTTAAAAATTTACTTGCAGAGTTGCTCTACAAGCTGTTGCTGAAACTCGGGAATCCTTGGTGTTTCTTTCTATCTCAGCTATAGCATTGCCTTGAAACACAGAATCATCCGGAATAGCATAAACACATCTTTGCATATTCTTGACAACCACACAGCAGCTGTGATATGCATTGCCTGCTTTGACCTTACCACATGGGCATTGCTTACGCAATCAAATTGTCATATCCAAAATTGCAAATGTAATAATGAATAAAAAAAATTGATGCATGCAAACTTCATTGAACAAGAAGACTCTCGATAGGCTATGACAATTGGCAGCTCTGATAAATGGAAGCAGCTTGCCTCACCATTGCTGGCAAGTTCAACCATCCCCGGATGGTGATGATGGGGCATGCATCACGGGTGCACCCCACCATCCCCATCCATTTCAAGGTTGCACTCGCCATTGATGATGAGGTAAACCTGCTCCCTGATAAATGATCCTTCTCATCATGAAGTAGAAATATTAGCAGATTGACTAAGGTCTTAAAAACACAAATTCTGTCAAACTCTAAACCAAACTATGTCCTTGATTTGACTCAATTGTGTGCCATGTGCTCTGTTAATGCACTTGCTACCTTTATCAATGTTCTTCAGCCAATGTCATTTTCCTTTTTCCCCAAGATTTGACCCCTAAACCTCCTCCAAGGACAAAACGTTGTAGGAGATGGTGCCAACCAATTGAGCTAATTGTTGTTGGCATCAAATACCATTTAGTTATTCAAAAGATTATCCTTTACTGTGAGTATTATTTTAGTTTTTCTAAGACAGTCATCTTCAGTTCTGTTTCTAGAGTTCCAGATGACTTCGTTAAAGCACAAAATTTTATCACTGCAGAATCCAACCATCAAGCCAATGCAATGAACTATTACTAGCAGGCATATGCATATAGCTATGGCGGGATAACATTCAAGCATAACTACGGAGCAAGTAAATGGCTAAGGTCTCTGCAATTCAGGAGCCCATTCATGGTGCAGACTTCCTTGGAAGTCACTTCATATAGTCATCAACGATTAATTTAGGGTCCAAATGAAAAGGAATTTTTTATCTATTATTTAAGAAGATAGTGGTCATCAAATGTTAGAAGTATTTCCTCAAGTTTCTCATCATCTATTTTGACCTTATTCTTCTTTACATTTCCAGTAGCAAGACACATCATATATACGTCACTTAGAATTGTTAAGCTATAGTTCTTAGTTGCATCAAAAGGAATATGGAGAACAAATTGGCGTACAAAGTTTCTGCATAGAAAATCCCTCCAAAAAATGTATAGCAAATAAATTCACAATCATAAGCACTACAATCAAGGCCACAAACTGAAAAATGATTCATGAAGATAATATACCTTTCCAAATAGATATATAGTACCCAGGTTAGCACCAAATGGCTCCTCATAAGCATCAATTATGTAGAAGGGGAGCGACCCATCAGAATCTAACATAAACTCAGATTTCTCATCAACGTTTTGATTTGATTCAGTTGCCCCTCCTTCACTTCCAGCATTCTCATCTTCTCCACAAACCGCCTTCCAGCCAGCTGTAGCATTCATCACAGTATTATCCCCTTCCACCTTAATCTTTGCGTTAAGAGCAGACCCCTTCTCACTCTTCTTTACCTCAGCTTTCAGCAACCCATTTGCGTCAGATTTCACCACATCTAGGCCCCCATTATTCACCAATTCAACCCTAGAATCTAAAACCACCTCCTCTTTCACTTCCACAGCGACATCCTCAATGTCTCCCAGATTACCATTTTCTTGAAAACAAATCCCCGATTCTGCATTAGAGACTGCCAGATTCGCTGATTCAGGCAATCCAACTTCAACAGCACGATCATCAGAGGTAGATTGTGCATCGCTCTTGATCTGAATCACCGGCAGCGGGGTGGCAGACCCCCGAGATCCATGAATGCCTCCTGTTACCGATGCTCGCCGCCTTCTCGCCTCCCGATCGGCCTCATCAGGCGCGAACTCGGCGATCACGTCATCGACAATGCTATCAGAAGACAAAGATGACCCCTTTCCCCTATCAATCTTCTTGAAAACCGAGGAGGTGAACATCGAGGAGAGCCTCTGCTTGCCCATCAGCGCGGCGGCGGCCGAGAGAGAGGAAGGCGGGGCCTTTTTTGGGGCGGGGTCCTTCTTGGCGGCTGCCTTCCTCTTCTTGGGCCGCTCTTCGTCTCCATCTGTTAGGCCCTCGTCGTCAGACTCGGGGAAGCTGGGGTGGGACCAGTCTTCCTCCTGGCCTTCATCGGTGTAACCGAGGCCGTCGTCATCGACGATGAAGCCACGGGAAGCCTCCCGGCGGCGGGCGACGAGGGCGGCATAGTCCTCCTCAGCGATGGTGTCGTAGATGGGGGCCTCCATCTTGATCTGGAACCCGCCGCCGGCCTCGGAGCGGCGGCCGCCGGAGCTGCGGAGGGCCTTTAGGCGCTCCAGGGCGGCGGATCGGGCGGTGGCGTCCGCCCCTTTGGCTCGGGTCCGACGGCCGGAGATGGTGGAATCCTCCATTGTCTCTCTGTTTCTCTCTCCTTTGCTCGCTCTCTTGCTTGATTGCGGGCACCCTTGCGCACAGAAAAGCCCCCGGCGTGGTTTGGTTTGCGCGGGAAAGGGTTCGATGATTGGCGCCAAACGGAAGGGTTACTAGGGCTTTTGCTTACCACTTTCGCCGAGAATGTAAAATGCAACAAGGCACGGTTTAACCCAACACAAATCAACCCAATTTGGGTCTCGGACTTAAAAAAACGAGATCAAGTTGGGTTTGAGATGAGGAGCTCGGCTTAAAGGAATAAAGGATCGCGTGCGTTGGGTTGCGGACAAATATCACAGGGGCTGACGTTGGGACTCAATTGACCTTCGACCAAACGCGACTTGCCCAATTTCCACCCTGGACATGAGATGAAGAGTTGGATCCAACGTTTATCATTGAATGGGAGGTAATGCTAACTCCAAATTAGTAGCCTTGTGTTGATAGATTGGGAATCTTGACGCACCAATCAATCAAGTCAAGTTCAAATCAACGGTCTTTTCACTCGTGAAGCATACAGTACATTGGTATGATCAAGAATAACTTTTAATATACTATATATACATACATACATATATATATATATACACACACACATATATATATATATATATATATATATATATATATATATGTATGTATGTATAGTAAAAGTGATTCGGCTTGCTGGATGTTGATCCCAACAATTCATGTTTTACGAGAGGAAAAATAGAGATAGATAATGATTGGATTGTTACTTGTCCAGATCAGAGCAATCAAAAACGTATTTTTTTTAAATATTATTTTTTTAATAAAATATTTTAAAAATAGGGACGTTTTGAAACTATTTTCGAGAGCACGGTTGTTTAGGCCAGCGTGTCCAAATTGTCGGCTCAAAACACGGATTTATTGCCACGGCAGCCAAAATCGTGGGATCATGAGCTCTTTTTCAAAATAATATAAAAAAAAAATTAAATAATAAAATATATCAAAATGAAACTTATTTATCAAATTAATGCAAAAGAGAAAAATATCATTTTGAATGGTGTTTTTTCTCCTTCCACGTCACCCCCCATTTCCACGGTGGCATCGTCCCAAAAAAAAAAAAAAAAAAAAAGAAGAAACGCCATTAGGAATAGCGTCTTTAAAAACGTCATTTTGAATGGCGTTTTTAAAAATACCATTCAAAATGGCGTTTTCAAATTTTTCCACAAAAAAAAAGAAAAAAATCATAAAATAATAAAAAATTGGTTTTTAAAATTTGAAATTAATAAATAAATTAAAATTGTAATTTTGATTGAAATTTAAAATATAAAGATTTGAATTTGTAATTCATTAAAAAAATTAATTTAGATTTTTTATTTAAAATATTTTTTAAAAGATGTCAAAAAAAATCTTAAGAAATAAAAAAAAATTATCATAGAAAATAAAAAAAAGAGAAAGAAATTTGAAAGAAATAAAAATTTAAAATTTAATTGAAAAACATCATTCGAAATACTTGTCCTAAAAAAATTTTAAAAAATTATAAATTTTAATTTTTTTTAAAAATAAAAAAAAAATTATAATGTAAAAAATAAAAAAAATAAAATTTTAAAGATTAATTGAAATTAAAATATTATTTCAAATTACTTTCTCAAATTAAAAATAATTAATTTAAAAAAGATTCAAAAAAATTTGAAAAATAGGCTAAAAAAATTTATAAAAATATAAAGAATTGAAAAAAAATAGAAATTATAATTGTAATTGAATAACAAACTTTTTAATTTTTAATTTTAAGAAATAAGAATTATAATTGTAAATGAAATTAAAAATTATATTTTAAATAACTAAATTAATTTAAATATAAATTTTTAAAAAATATTATAAATAAAAGAAAAAAATACGTAATAGAATATCAAAAAGATAAAAATGAAAAAAAAACTAAAATTAAAATTTAAAATTATAAAAATTATAAATTAGATTAGAAAAAATATATCATAAAAATAATAAAATTAAATTAAATTAATTAAAATTTCTTTTTTAGGGTATTTTATAAATGTGACTTAAAAAAATTAAATTTGAATTAAATTTTGATAAAAAAGAAATACATTAAAAAGTTTAAAAAAATGAGGAAAAGTTAAAAAGTTAAAAAGTGAAAATTTTTAAAAAGTCACAAAAAATAAGAATTATAAATTAAAAATTAAAAAAAAATTAAAGTTTAATTGAAATAAAAATATTTTTTTAATATAATTTATAAAATTAAAATTAATTTAATTAAAAAAATTTTCAAATAAAATTTAAAAATATCCTAAAAAAATTTCATAAAAAGATAAAGAATTGAAAAAAAATAGAAATTATAATTGTAATTGAAGAACAAAGTTTATAATTTTTAAATTTAAGAAATAAGAATTAAAATTGTAATTAAAATTTAAAATAATATTTTAAATAACTAAATTAATTTAAACATTATTATTTAAAAAATATTTTAAATAAAGAAAAAAATGGGAGGAAAATTTAAAATTTAATTTGAATTAAATTTTGATCAAAAAATAAATACAGTGTAAAGTTAAAAAATGAGAAAAAATATGAAAAAAATTTTGTAAATTAAACTTTAGAAAAAATAATATTTTTTTAATTAAAGAAAAAGAATACGTAATAGAATGCTAAAAAAAAAAATGAAAGAAAACTGAAATTATAATTTCAAATGATAACTATTTTAAAATAAATAAAAAAATATCATAAAAAAATAATAAAATAATAATAAAATAGGAATTGTAATTATTAATTTTAAAAAAAATTAATTTTAATTTAAATTAAAAATTATCATTTAAATTATTATTTTTATTATTTAATTTATTTATTAAAAGATTACAAATACATAATTAAAGAAATTAAAAAAAAAAGAAGAAAACGCCATAGAGAATGGCGTTTTTCCCTCCCCAAACCCTTTTTCCCCTCTTCTTCCTTCTCTTCTCCTTCTCCCTTCTCCCTCTTCTCCTTCTCCCTTCTCCCTCTTCTCGATCTTCTCCGGCATCTCTCCGGCGGCACGGCGGCACGGCGGCGAGGTCTCGGCGGCGGTGAGCTCTTCCCCCCTCTCTCTCCCTCTTCTCTTTCTCTCTCCCTCTTCCCCTCTCTCTCTTTTTCTCATGCCGGCGGCGGGCCGCGCGTCCCGGCGGCGGGTCCCGCATCCCGACGGTGGCCCCCGGCCCCCTCCTCTCTCTCTTCCTCTCTCTCTCTCTCTTCCTCTCTCTCCCTTCTCCGTGGCCGCCGGCCACAGACGGCCGACGGCGGGCCGCGCGCCCCGGCGGCGGGTCCCGCATCCTGGCGGTGGCCCCCGGCCCCCTCCTCTCTCTCTTCCTCTCTCTCTCTCTTCCTCTCTCTCTCCCTTCTCCATGGTCGCCGGCCACAGACGGCCGGCGGTGGGCCGCGCGCCCCGGCGCCGGGTCCCGCGTCCCGACAGTGGCCCCCGGCCCCCTCCTCTCTCTCTTCCTCTCTCTCTCCCTTCTCCTTGGCCGCCGGCCACAGACGGCCGGCGGCGGGCCACGCATCCCGGCGGCGGGTCCCGCGTCCCGACGGTGGCCCCCGGCCCCCTCCTCTCTCTCTTCCTCTCTCTCTCTCTTCCTCTCTCTCTCTCCTTCTCCTTGGCCGCCGGCCACAGACGGCCGGCGGTGGGCCGCGCGTCCCGACGGCGGGTCCCGCATCCCAGCGGCGGGTCCCGCATCCCGACGGTGGCCCCCGGCCCCCTCCTCTCTCTCTTCCTTTCTCTCTCTCTCTTCCTCTCTCTCTCCCTTCTCCTTGGCCGCCGCCCACAGACGGCCGGCGGCGGGCCGCGCGTCTCGACGGTGGCCCCCGACCCCCTCCTCTCTCTCTTCCTCTCTCTCTCTTCTCCTTGGCCGCCGGCCCAGACGGCCGATGGCAGGCCGCGCATCCCGACGGTGGCCCCCGGCCCCCTCCTCTCTTTCTTCCTCTCTCTCTCTCTTCCTCTCTCTCTCCCTTCTCCTTGGCCGTCGGCCGTCTATGGCCGGCGGCGAGCCCAGCGTCCCGACGGTGGCCCCCGGCCCCCTCCTCTCTCTCTCTCTTCCTCTCTCTCTCCCTTCTCCTTGGCCGCCGGCCACAGACGGCCGGCGGCGGGCCGCGCGCCCCGGCGGTGGGTCCCGCATCCCGTCCTTGGCCTCTGGCCCCCTCCTCTCTCTCTTCCTCTCTCTCTCCCTTCTCCTTGGCCGCCGGCCACAGACGGCCGGCGGCGGGCCGCGCTTCCCGACGGCGAGCCCCGCATCCCGATGGTGGGCCCGGCCCCGGCTGGCAGTGGGCCCGCGCCCCGGTGGCCAGGGCGGGCCCCGCGCCCCGACGGCGGTCCTCAGCCCCCGCCTCTCCCGGCGGTGGGCCCCGCGTCTCGGCGTGGGCCCAGACGGTTGGTGGGGCCGCATGCCCTGACGGCGGGCCCCGCGTGGCGATGGCTCCGATGCGATGGGCTGCGATGACGGTGGGGCCCACGGGTTTCGACGCTCATTTTTTTTATCTCATTAATTTATTTTTATTTTTATCTTTATCTAATTAGATCCAGTTGTATTTTAAATTTTTAAATATATTGCATTTCATGAAAACGTAGACCCGTCAATTGATCAATATATAATATTCTACGTTATCCGTATAAAATATATATGAAATATATATTTTTATATGGATATCGTAAAATACATACATTGGTCAATTGATTGTCCAGTTTGGACAGTTTGGGAATTGCATTTAATTCTATAGATAATTATATTATTCGAATGATATGCGAGGGTTCGAGAGAAATTTTGGACAGTATTTTTCTTTAGTTCTCCTCACACATTTTGAGTCGTGTGGGGAGAACTAAGGGAAAATGCTGTCGAAATTTCTTTCGATCCTTTTTGCGTATCGTTTGATTAATGTAATTAATCTATAGAATTAATGCAATTCTCGAATGGGATAGGATCTATCTGTACCTATTTGTTGATGATATGATGCATGTATCATGTAAATCTTTTGTAATGATAAAATAATTAATAATATTAAATATTTTAATCTTGATTTTATTGTAGGTTTTTTTGAGAAAATGGTCAGTACTCGAGTTCGTGTTTTATTGTATTATGATGGCATGATACAGAATGATCAAACTGGTGTGCAGTATAGTCACCCTGCAAATCGGATGATTAGAATATCTTCATCATTATCACGTCAAGAATTATTGGATCATTTATACAACAGTATTCCTGTAGACAAAGAAAAATATGAAATAAAATTGAAATGGAGATCTCCTAATCTGTCGGGACAGTTAATGCAGAGTAAATATATCTTGGTTCCAATTGATGACGATGATGATGTCGAAGAAATGCTGACCTTTTCTTTGAAATATTCAGAATGTCGATTTTTAGAATTATATATTGAAAAAGAAGATGTACCAAGCTTTGGATATCATAGTCGGTTTTTAACTTAAGCGGATAATAATGTTGGGCCTTCCTCACCTTTCGTAACTCTTATGATACAAACCGATAGTGTTGAGGTCGGTTTTGCAGAACAACATTCTACTACTATCGGTCCTAGCTGTCCAATTATTCCAAGTGCTGTGGTGACTTCTCCTGTGTCTTTTGCTATGGTGACTTCTCCTTTGGTACAAGTAGTGGTAAGTACGGAAGACGATACTCATATAGAAAATGATGATTGGATAGTCGGTGGAATAAATTCTGATAGTCTGGGTTTTGAGTCAGATGAAAATGAAGATGAAGACAGTTGGATGGATGAGGACAGTAGCAGTAATGATGATGATGATGAAGATGAGAATGATGATGAAGATGTTCAAGCTAATATTAATGTGGAAGAATCTCAATCTCGTTTGCACGAACCTCTATAATATTTTAATGATATAAATTTAGATGATGGTGGTTGTGTTAGTGCTGGTCGAAGATTGAATTCTGACAATCAATTTTGGGACTCTTCGATGACTGAATTTTCTAAAGGTTTAATGTTTGAGAGTAAAGATGATGTAAGGAGAGCTGTTGATCTTTATCACATTATGAAGCATCGGACATACAATGTAGTTCAGTCGCATTCGAAATTATGGTCCGTACGATGCGCATCATCAGATAATGTTCAGCATTGTAAATGGAGGCTTCGTGCTGCATTGTTGAAAAAACATGGATATTTTCAAATCACAAAATATGAGGGTCCTCACACTTGTTTGTTTACGGGATTGAGTCGAGACCACAAATATGTCAGTGGAAAGATGATTAGCACATTAGTCCGACATATTGTTGAGAAAGATCCCGGTGTTAAAGTTGAAACTATAGTGGTAGCCGTTAATGATCAATTTCAATATACAGTATCATACAGGAAAGCATGGTGTGGAAAGCATAAGGCATTGGTTGATATTTATGGAGAATGGGAGCCATCTTATGCTAAATTACCTTATTATATGGCTGTACTTCAATATGCAAATCCTGGTACAGTTGTTTCATGGAATTTTTTTCAAGCTGTGAATTCCAATGTTCGTGTTTTAAATTATATTTTTTGGGCTTTCGAACCATCTATTCAGGGTTTTATGCACTGCCGTCCTGTAATTAGCATTGATGGCACGCACTTGTATGAAAAATTTAAAGGTAAGATGTTAATTACAACAGGCATTGATGCAGAGAATGGGATATTTCCATTAGCATATGCAATTATCGATGAGGAAACGACTACAAGTTGGAGTTGGTTTCTTTTCCAGCTCAGAACACATATCGTTAAAGATAGAAATGGAATATGCTTAATTTCTGACAGGCATCCAGGTATATTAAATGCCATCGCAGATGAGTCTATTGGATGGAGTCCATCACGTGCTTATCATCGATACTGTTTAAGATATATCTGCAGTAATTTCAACACTCATTTTAAAAATGTGCAGCTGAAAAGAGCAGTATGGCAAGCAGGAAGTGCTCATCAAGTTCGTAAATTCAATTTTATCATGGATAGGATTAGAACAGTGAATGAAGAAGCTTGGAGCTGGTTGTCCGAGATAGAAAAGAAGAAGTGGACATTGGCACATGATGATGGCCTACGCTATGGTGTTTTAACTACAAATTTGTCGGAGGTTTTTAACAGTGTTTTACGAGGAGCTAGAAATGTGCCAATTACAGCTTG
Source organism: Elaeis guineensis (assembly GCF_000442705.2). Lineage (NCBI taxonomy): Eukaryota > Viridiplantae > Streptophyta > Magnoliopsida > Arecales > Arecaceae > Elaeis > Elaeis guineensis. The sequence goes on along the minus strand of NC_025993.2, from coordinate 13,668,371 downwards.
TGTTCAACTGACATTTTATCGTCTTGTCAAATATTTCAATACGAGGCATGCCCAAGCCTTGAGATATGTAGAGGAGAATCAAAATAATCTTTTTACTCCTCATATTGCAATTAAAATTGCTGAAGATCAAGTTAAGGCTAACCAGCACCGAGTAACAGCATTCAACCTTCAAAGAGGTATATATGAAGTGCTTACGAGAAGAGCAAGCGGAGGATTACGAGGTGGAGGAAATTCTCATACTGTTACATTAGCTGAAAGAAAATGTTCTTGTGGAAAGTGGAGCACGTACAAATATCCATGTTCACATGTTTTAGCTGTGTCAAGAAATTGCTGTACATTTTAGTGCTTTTGTGGATGATGCATATACAATTACAGCATACATGAATGCTTGGAGCGGTAATTTCAATCTACTACCACATGAAGATTATTGGATGCATACACGTATGTTCAAATGTATGCCTGATCATCATCATTTGAGACCGAAGCAGAAAGGTAGACCAAAGTCAACGAGACTACGAAATGAGATGGATGGTAGGCAAATAAGAAATAAGAATCACTGTGGTATTTGTAGGGAACAGGGTCATGATCGTCGTCGCTGTCCTAGGATATTTCAACATACTTCAACTTCAAGCAGTGGAAGAAATTGAAAGCTTCGTCAATTTATTGTTGTCATTGTTTTATGAATTACTGTGGGATTGTATTTGAATTTTCGTGTTTAATATGTTGGGATGAACTGAATTTTGTATTTAAGTTGTATTGTGTGATAATATTATATTTTAAAAAAAATTAAAATATATTATCTTATTTTTTTAATACATCTGTGATAATATTGCTTGAGACAGCAGCATTCTTACATTGCAGGAGCACCATCGATCACAGACTATTTTAGATGGCGGCGTAAGCATTACAATCTTATTTACTCTTTAAATTTTTATTTTAAAAATCATGTATGTTATCTAATTATTATATTTTATTGCAGGAGTCCAGACATCTTCGTCTACGACGATCCGATGCAGATTTCTGGAGGATGAGGACATCCCAGATAGAGTGTTAGATTATTTACGATATCTGAGATTTTATGGAGTATATCGGATCGGTCGTATACAGATGGACGTTGGTCTTATTACTGCTTTGCTTGAGAGATGGCGTCCAGAGACACACACATTTCATCTTCCATTTGGTGAGGCGACCATCAGTTTATAGGATGTCAGCATCCTTACTGGACTACCAGTTGATGGAGATCTAGTTACCGGAGTTGATCCCACACTTACCATTTCCGGAGTGGCAGGCTTTGTGCTTGTGATTGTTAGGGTTTGAGCCCGACGCATATTTTTTCGATCATTCACGACTCAGGATTGAGTGTTTGGATGATCGTTATCGTCATTTTCATATTGCGGATGATGCACCAGAGGAGATGGTGCAGCAGTATGTTAGGGGTCAGGTGCTGCGATTGTTAGGTGGTGTCCTGTTACCTGATACTTCATCGAATAAGATGAAGTTGATGTTTTTGCCATTATTAGAGGATTTAGACTTCGCTCGTCGACTCAGTTGGGGCAGTGCAGTACTAGCTTGTCTATACCGAGCTATGTGTCGGGGTTCCTATGCTGATCAGAGCGAGATTGGCGGTTATCTTGTATTATTACAGGTACGTAAATTAAAATTTTTAATTTTTAATATTTAATTATATTTTACATTCGATATATCATTTATTTAATTTTTAAATTTTGCAAATTTGGGTATGGGAGCGTATGCCGACTATCAGTCCATTACGACGACAGTTACTCGAGATGCCATCAGAGCAGCAAGATCCTGATGTTCCATTCAGACTAGACGGACCATTAGGATACAGGTATCGAAATATTTTTTTTTTATTTAAATTTTATTATTTTAAATTTATTTAATATTTATACATTGTGAAACAGATGGAACGTTGCATTCAACGTTCATCACGTATCGACAAGAGTGGCACGGGTTTATAGGTACCAGTTGGATACATTAGTTGATACATCTAGACGGATAAATTTTAAATTTTTTACAAATATCAATTTACAGTATTCATAATCTATTATAATTTTTTATTAATTTTTTTATTTTAACTATATTATATCAGTTTTTGTGGGAGCCATATACAGATGGGATATTGACTATACTGCCACAGATGTGTACAGTTGGACACGACATATGGACTGCTATGGTGCCACTTATTTATTTTGATGTGGTAGAGTGGCATCTTCCCGATCGTATCCTGCGGCAGTTTGGTCAGACTCAGGGCATCCCAGAGCAGTTTGATACCAGCCAGGGACTTCATCGTATTGATCGACGAGGGAGAGCTCGTATCGACTGGCATATCAGACATGCACAGTACATCGATATTTGGGATGCACGTCGAGATCACATTGTTCATGGTGATCCTATTTTGAGAGACCGTTCATATACTGATGACTACATGGCTTGGTTTTTTAGTATTACGGTGCGAGTCATTGGACAGTCTCAGTATGCAGTTTCTGGATACGAGGGCGAGAGTTCTACTGTACGTCTTTTGATAAGATTACGAAAATTACTTCATGTTATTTGTGTTATATTTTTGTTTTATATTGTACACTATACTGATTGTTTTATACTAACTGTTCTATTTTTATTTTATAGACTGATTCTATGTCGGATCTCGTGTTGGACGCTCGTCGTGCTTTATTTACGACTGATGAGGACGAGCGGATTCAGATACTGCGGGAGATGGAGAGAACAGGTTCCGGAACATTGGTGGCGATTGGTGTTGATCCACATACCTGTGCGCCTTGGTATGGAGCAGTTCGGGCGCCAGATATGAGTTATACGCCGTCACCATATGCTTCACATATGCCATCACCGCATATTCCGCATATGTCATCATTTGATGCTGCACAGATGCCACCGCCTTTTCATCCACAGATGGCAGCATCTTCTTCTTCCTACATCCCTCAGATGCCATCATCGGGTACCAGTTGGCCACAAGAGTATGATACTTTTTTTTCAGGTCCATCCGTGTATCCAGATGAGAGAGTTGAACGGGTCTCTCAGTCCGTAGATGATCCGATAGCATCAGTTATTCCTAAGCAGCATGATCAGCAGATCTCCTCCACTGATATAGGAGAGGAGCCATCACAGCAGGAGCAGCCGGCGAGGACCTTCCTGAGAAGGTCCAAACGACCACGAGCGCTGCGACGTCCTTGTGGGACTTAGTCTTTGTTGTATTTGTATTTAGTATTTTTACATTTTTGTTGTACTATTTTTTTTTGTACGTTTAACATTTTTATTCTATTGAATAATATTAAATGTTGATTTTATTTTATATTATTTAATTTTAAATGATTGGATATTATGATTGGTGCATATGGATACACATACTCGAACGTGTCTCAGAACATTAGGAGAGAAAACATTATGCTGAAAGGACTATAAAAATTATAACGTAAATAATAATATATCAAATGTTGCTCTTTGAATTGAACTTTAGAAAAAATAAATATTTTTTTAAGTAAAGGAAAGGAATACGTAATAGAATGTTAAAAAGATAAAAATGGAAGAAAACTGAAATTATAATTTTAAATGATAAAATTTTTAAAATAAATTTTAAAAAAATATCATAAAAAAATAATAAAATAATAATAAAATAAGAATTATAATTATAAATTTTAAAGAAATTTAATTTTAATTTAAATTAAAAATTATCATTTAAATTATCATTTTTATTATTTAATTAAATTTATTTATTAAAAGATTACAAATAGATAAGTAAAGAAATTAAAAAAAATAAAAAATAAAAAAAAGAGAAAACGCCATTCTCTCCCCTCCCCAAACCCCTTTTTCTCCTCCTTCTTCCTTCTCCCTTCTCCCTTCTCCTTCTCCCTTCTCCCTTCTCGATCTTCTCTTTCTTCCTTTACAAATTTAAGTAAAGGAAAAGAATACGTAATATATCATAAAAATGAAAGAAAATTAAAATTATATTTTTAAATTATAAAAATTATAAATTAAATTAAAAAAATATATCATAAAAATAGTAAATAAAAGAAAAAAAATGGTAATAAAATAGAAATTATAATTTAAAATAAAAAATTAACTTTAATTTAAATTAAAAATTATCATTCAAATTACTATCCTCATTAAAAAATTTAATAAATTAAAAAAAAAATAATTAAACAAATTATGAAAAAATTTAAAAAAAATTAAAAAAAATAAAAAGAATAAATAAATTATAAACTTTGTTCTTCAATTACAATTAGAATTTCTATTTTTTTTCAATTCTTTATCTTTTTATAAAATTTTTTAGGCAATTTTTATATTTATTTAGAATTTTTTTTAATTAAATTAATTTTAATTTGAGAAATTAATTTTAAAAAATATTTCTATTTCACTTAATCTTTAAAATTTTATTTTTTAAAAAATTTAAATTTATAATTCTTATTTTTATGACTTTTTAAAAATTTTAACTTTTTAACTTTTTAACTTTTCATCATTTTTTAACTTATTAATGTATTTCTTTTTTTATCAAAATTTAATTCAAATTTAATTTTTTTAAGTCACATTTATAAAATACCCTAAAAATGAAATTGTATTTAATTTAATTTATTTTTATTCTTTTATGATATATTTTTTCTAATCTAATTTATAATTTTTATAATTTTAAATTTTAATTTTAGTTTTCTTCTATTTTTATCTTTTTGATATTCTATTACGTATTTTTTTCTTTTATTTAAAATATTTCTGAAAATTTTATATTTCAATTAATTTAGTTATTTAAAAAGTAATTTTTAATTTCAATTAAAATTATAATTTTTATTTCTTAAAATTAAAAATTATAAACTTTGTTCTTCAATTACAATTATAATTTCTATTTTTTTTCAATTCTTTATGTTTTTATAAAAAAATTTTAGCCTATTTTTCAAATTTTTTTGAATATTTTTAAAATAAATTAATTTTAATTTGACAAAATAATTTGAAATAATATTTTTATTTCTATTAATCTCTAAAATTTTATTTCTTTTAAATTTTAAATTATAATTCTTTTTTTATTATTTATTTTTTTTTTAAAAAAAATTTAGGACAAGTATTTCGAATGATGTTTTTCAATTAAATTTCAAATTTTTATTTCTTTCAAATTTCTTTCTCTTTTTTTTTATTTTCTATGATAATTTTTTTTTATTTCTTAAGATTTTTTTTTGACATCTTTTAAAAAATATTTTAAATAAAAAATCTAAATTAATTTTTTTAATGAATTACAAATTCAAATCTTTATATTTTAATTTTCAATCAAAATTATAATTATAATTTATTTATTAATTTTAAATTTTAAAAAACCAATTTTTCCATTATTTCACTATTTTTTTCTTTTTTTTTGTGGAAAAATTTGAAAACGCTATTCAAAATGGCGTTTTTAAAGATGCCATTCCAAATAGCGTTTCTTTTTTTTTTTTTTTTTTTTTGGGACGATGCCACCGTGGAAATGGGGGGTGACGTGGAAGGGAAAAAAACGCCATTCAAAATGGTATTTTTCTCTTTTGCATTAGTTTGGTAAATAAGTTTCGTTTTGATATATTTTGGTATTTAAGTTTTTTTTTTGTATTATTCTGAAAAAGAGCTCTGGGATCATCCTAAGATTTCACGATAACCTGGCCAGGATCCCAACCATAAAAACACAGGATAGAAGGTCTTTCGGGTGAAATCGTGGGTCTATCCCACGATTTCTCCTCCCTTTTTTTTTTCCTCTTCTCCCACGTATTGGGCGATCAGCCTTCATTTTTTTTTTCCCACTTTACCCTACCGAGGAGTGCAAATGAAGGGGCACGAACGGTCATCGATACTCACATAAAGCCGTTGGGGCTCGAATTTACTGAGATCAGAGAATAAAAAGAGAGGGGACGGCAGTGAGGTGGGATCGCGAAGGGTGCTAGGGCGGTCGGACGAGATGTGGGAGGCACCTTGGGCCGGAGAAGGGAGGGGGTTGGTGACATTGGAGCCAGGATATGAGAGAAGAAGAGATTTGATGGTTGCATGGAGCCAGGTGCGGCATGAACAGCTACGACCTGAGCCTCACGAGGATCATCAAGGGTTGGGGGGTGTGGGGGGTTTTGGGGTGGCGGGAAGAAAGAAAGAGAAGGGAAGAGAAGAAAAAGAAAAAAAAAGTATTTTAGAAAGAGAAAAAAAAGAAAAAAATATTATTTTTTTATTATTAATAATAATTTGAAGCCACACAAAAAAGTAAAAAATATTAATTTTAAAATAACAATAAAAAAATTATTTTTTTCAAAATAATATTTTAAAAAAATAATATTTTTATTATTAATTTAAAAATAGTATTTGTATAATAACACATTATTTTAAAAAATTTATTTCAAAAAATTAATAATAAAATATTTTATTTTTAAAAAATATTATTTTAAAATAATAAAAAAATATTATTTTTAAAATATTTTTTTAAAATATTTTTTTTAAATAATAATAAAATAGTATTTTAAAAAATTAAATAATAATATTTTAACAATAAAAGTAGAGGAGGGAGAAGAAATGAAAATAATAATAATAAAATATTATTTTTTAAAAAATAAAATATTATATAAAAAAGATAATATGTAAATAGAGGATCCACGAGACTTTTTTATCTCCCTCGGTCGGGAGAATGGTAGCGGCACCATGGGCGAGCAAGGGGCGGGTGCACCATGGTGGCGGGGGCACCATGAGCAAGGGAGCACTAATAGTTGGCACGAGCGTGGATGGAGAACGGAAAGGGTGCGGGCAGAGGATAGAATGGCATGGGTTCATCGGGGTCGGGAGAGGCAAAGGGAAGGACAGTCATGGCCTGGGCCTCTTATTAGGCTTGCAAATGGGTCGGGTCGGATCGGATCTTGAGTGATCTCGACCTGACCCAGTTTCTTGATCGAATCTTGATATTGGATCCATACCCATCCCAATAAAAAATCGGATTGGGTCGGGTCGGATCCATAGCCGAATTTATTGACCATTGGATCATTCGGGTCTGATCGGGTCCATATATAATCCAGTCCCAATCCATGAAATGCAGATCCGGTTCGGGTCGGATCGGATCCTGGGTTTAAAAATCTACATAAAGTAGAATTAGAGGTCACATCGACAGCAAAATAGCATGGCCATATCTATCTTTTCATATAGATATTCTCTCCTCTCCTCTCTTTCTACGTCTTCTGACTTCACCATTGATAGTAGATATTGTATACCATCTCTAAGGCAATAGTAATGTACAACGGTAAACAAGTAACTGGATATTTTAATTATGAACAATTGTTGGTATATCCCCAGTTTACTTTGTGTTTGTGGAAAGACTTTTAGAAAAGTTCTGAGATTAGCTATAAGAATGGCATTTCTTGTGCAATGCATTAATGATCCTGTGATAGTGTGACAGTATTAAAGATTTTAGTAAGAGATTTAAGAAAGAATTTGGGTGAGTCACTCTTTTGGCCCAAGCCCAAATTCTTATTTGGATGAGTCATTCTAATTGAGTTCGAGTTTTATATTTAGATCCAGTTCGGATCGGGTCGGGACATATATCTTGAGATCCAAATTAACCCAAAAGTCTTCACGGGTCGGGTCGGGTCCAAATTCAAAAAATCCAAATCCGATCCGAAAAGATGAATGGGTCCAATTTTTGAACCTGATCCAGCTCATGGGTCATTTAAATGGATTCGGATCGAGTCTAACCGGATCGAATCACGGATCAACCCGATCCGTTTGCAGCCTTACCTCTTATAGGGAAGAGGGAGGCAACCATGGCAGCGAGGCAAAATATTATTATTATTGTTAATCAAATAATAATATTTTATTAGTATTCAAAAAATAATAATATTTTATTAAAATAATATTTTTTTATTAATCAAATAATAATATTTTATTATTAATCAAAAATAATAATATTTTATTATTAATAAAATAATAATATTTTATTATTATTTAAATTATTATTAATAAAATAATAATATTTTTTTTTCTCAAATATTTTTTTTCCTCCTTTCCTTTCATTTCTCCCACTCCATCGTCGTCCGTAATGTACCCACCATCCACACTGCATCCGGCTCCGTACGACCACTAAACTCTCTCTCTTTTTCTCTCCTAACTTCGGCACCACCAACCTCCCTCCCTTTCCTAGCCTCGAGTGCCTCCCACGCCTCTCCTATCTGGCATGGCCACCCCCACCGCACCCACCACCATCCCCTCTTGTCGCTGTCCCCTCCTCTAGCCTCGGCGAATCCGAGCCCCACGGCTCTACATGAGTACCGGCGACCATTCTTACCCCTCCGTTTGCACTTCTCGGTAGAGTGGAGTGAAAAAATGGAGGCCGGTCACGCAACGTGCGGGAGGAAAAAAAAAAAAAATAAGGGAGGAGAAATTGTGGGATAGACCCACAATCTCACCCCGAAAATCGTGGGCCTATGCCTATCCCACGTTTTTACGGTCGGGATCCTAGCCAGGTCACTGTGAAATTGTGAATTTTGGCTGCCGTGACAATAAATTCGCGTTTTGGGCCCACGATTTGGATACGCTGGCCTACACAGCCATGCTTTCGAAAATAGTTTCCAAACGACCTTATTTTTAAAATATTTTATTAAAAAAATAATATTTAAAAAAATCCATCAAAAATTATTGGTGAATTTGAAAAAAAAAAAACAAAATTGGGGGTGAAGGTTGTTTTTTAGTAAAATAAATTATTGGAGAATTCGGGTTAAGTCTGAAATGAGTACAAGGTTTGTGGGTTGGAGTAATGGCCTCAATTTGCTTTGCTTGAGGAGTCTTCCTCATGTTGTTTTCCTTTTCCTTCTCTTCAGAACAACTATCTCTTGTGTATTAAATATCGTCCTAAATTCTGATACAATGGTCTCTTGGCTGCCTCTTTTCTTGGATGTACTTAAGATAAATTTTGATGCTTCAGTGTTAGTTGATCAAGCAGCAACAGCCTATATGATGAGAGATCATGGTACCAATTTCTTACAAATAGGAGGGAGGCTATTATTGTCAACATCGGTTTCCATTGCTGATTAACAGCTGCTTGGTTAGGCGTTTATGCTGCAATACAAGATTTTAAAACAACTCAAATATGGGTTGAGGGGGATTCTGCCATGGTAATTTCATGGCTTCATGACGATCATCTTCATAAATATTTTGCATCTTCCTTTAATTCAAGATTTGTGGCACTAAAGATTAACCACATCATACTTCAAAGTGTCCCACACTCATCGCTAAGCCAATCAGCTGGCAGACTATTGAGTTTCTAAAACCTTTCTTGGTGATTTTAAATGGTCTACATTATCTGTCATAGATTTATGGTTCCTTAACCGTTTTCGGGCAGATGGATATATGGTTGCTTTTCAGTGTTCAGATTAATTATCCCAGCATTGCTTGTGTTACTTACTTCAAACTTGCCAACATCTATTCTGTTGCCGATTATATATCTAATTAGCCTTGTTTTTGCTGTTAATGTTGTGCTCTGCCTGCTCTCACAGATGTTGTGTTCTGTCTGACATGTCTACCGTGCATCATTTGTCACATGTTCATCTTTTTCATCACCAAAATGCTATTCAGTTGCAGATTCATTCGAGGTTGTTTTTCAAGCTTCTATGCCGTTGCCATCAGATTTTTCAGTGTGCAGATTTCCAATTGCAGGCTTGCGGTGATCAACACTCACAATAGTTTTCTGACCATATTTCTGTGCAGGTTCTCAATTCCAATAGTATTTGGTCCATCATATTATAGAAATTCTGTGAAAGAAAAACCCGAGAGATGCAATAAAAGGAGGAGAAACATAAAAAAAATGGAAAAGATCTCTTCAATATATTTCACTATGATATGTACATCCATATATAGAGATGAAGAAGAGAGAAACAGGCAGGAAATTGGAGAGATCACGGTATCAATCACGTGATCCTCCCAATTCAAAAACATGCCATAGTAATTATAAAATATTCTAGACAATATTCTAAATAATGGACATTCCTAATATTCTGTAGCATGCCATTGTAAAAAATATTCTAGACAATGTACATTCCTAATATTCTGTATATTCCTGATATAGGCAATGTACATTTCTAATAAATTCTTTGTGCACCGCCCGTGGTGTAGATAATCTGATGTGGAGCGCACCACTTCGCTCTATTGGATCACGTAGCCACCATTTTCTAACGCGCATTTAACATCTGTAGTTCTATTTTTTCATTTGAAATTTTAAATGAAAATTCTCTTCTTACAAATTATAACATCCCTTCTTAAAAATTATGATATCTCTTCACAAAAATTATGACATCCCTTTTCTTTCCAAAAAATTATGACATCCTGTGCTGCTATTATGACATCCTGCGTTAAAATTATGATTTTTTGCACTGGATGCCATAATTTTTTCACAGGATGTCATAATTTTTGTGAAGGGATGTCATAATTTTTATGAAGGGGTGTCATAATTATGTGAATGAATATCATAATTTTTTTGCAAGGAAAGAAGTATCTTAATTTTTGTGAAGGAGTGTCATATTTTTTAAGAAGAGGTGTCATAATTTTTAAGAAAGGTATTTTTGTAATTCAAAATTTCAAACGAAAAAAATAAAACTGCGAATATTAAATGCACGTTGGAAAGCGATGGCTTTGCAGTTCAATAGGACGAAGCGATACGTTCCACGTCAGATTTTTTATACTGCGGGCGGTGCACAAAGAATTTCTCTGGGTATTATAGTTGCTGGTTTTTCTAATTCTTAATGGGCCCTGGTAGTATGTTATTGTTATTCATGAGAAATTCTTTGTGCACCATGGGCGGTGCAGAACACGTGCACCGCCTGCAGTGATTGGCTCACGCACAGAGCTGAGGAACGGCGTGTGAAAAAAAAAATTTTTTTCTTCTGGCTCTGCATGTGAGCCAACCACCATGGGTGGTGTGTGTGATTCTGCACCGCCCGCGGTGCACAAAGAATTTCTCGATTATTCAATTATGTGTTATGTCTGTTGATGCAATTGGGCTATTGAGTTTCACATCACTCATTTGCCATATTATGGTGTGGGGATGTTATGTCCTATGTGTATGGTTCAATGCTCTTCTGGGGTACAGGATCATACGCTCATCTATGCAGGTTGCTTGCTCTTATATTTGCAAATCTTATCTAGGGATGCTGTTATTCTCGCATTCATTTTGCTAGTTTCCAAAGAATATCTGCATCTGTATCAACTCTACATTATTACACAACTTGTCTCTGTTGTGCTATGACTTTGCTGGGCTCATTCGCTTGTTGATGCTCTGGGCACACTTCCTTTTTATGTTCTTCTACCTATCATATCAAATGGCATCTCACAGTTCCAGTTCCTGGTAATCAACACTAGTATTAATGCTCAAGTTCTTTATTGCTTTGCTCTGGTAGCATTGTCTCATTTGCAAGACATCTGCATCGTTCTAGAGTTGGCTTTTGTTGGCTGTTGCTTCTTGTTAGTACATTTCCTGCAACATGCTATTTTTCCTAGTTCATGGCTACATTTTTCTGCTGCACTATACTTCATCAGCATGGCATCATCAAGTTTTAGATCACAGTATTGTTTTCTTGGGTTTTTGAATCTCACTTTTGTTTTCAGAGCTAGTGCTGGTTTTGTATGTTCAGCACATGCTCTACCTTGTCGCCTCTGTGTCTCACTTGGTCCCCTATGAGTAAAGTTTCCTATGTTCATTACCAAAAAGAATATGGTCCTAAATTCTATGATCAATAGAAATCCACCACCTGTTATTGTAGGGATTTCTAAGGTCTCAAAAGTTTTGTATTCAAAAATTATTTTTTTTGCAGGAAAAAAGAAGAAATATATTTTTTTTAGGGCAAGAAAAAAGAAATACTATTTTATTTTTTTTTCTAGATTAACCAAGCCATGGAGGACCATACTGTTGGGTGGATGTCTGGCTAAGACACCATCTCCCAAGACCTTTTCAGTACCACGCGATGCAGCAGGAAGAAAGAAGAAACAAAACAAAAACAATCAAAATACGTGAATCAGCCACAAAAGGGCTCGCCTCCACGGGACATGCAAACTTCACTATGAAAAAGAAATTTTACAAGAAGAGATCTCACCCTCAACCCTCGTACATCCAATTTCTCTCTCACCTGAAGTTTTCCTCACAAAAGCTCTCTCTCTTGGAAGACCCCCTGAACCTCTGAAGTGACTGGCGTCCGCTGTCTAGGAGCCTCCTGCTCCTTCTCTCACAGCATACGGTCTTCTCTTTCTCCTTCACGGGTTCCGCGCGGCATCCTCAGCAAAAACTGAATCATCACCATTCCTCTGTGCGTCACAGGCCTTTTTAAAGGCTAAAACTTGTATTAGATTAGGATTTTCAATCCTAATCGAACCCAAACACAGCTAAAATAACCTAAATCAAGGCTCCAGACCGTCGAATCAAGATCGGGACGTCCCTGGACCCTCCGATCGCGCTCCAATCTACGAAATAGTGCTGTGGACTACGAGAAATACGTGAAAAATACCTACGCGGTCCACATGCCCAGTCGTGGACTGCTCGATCCATGGTGGACCAGGGTACAGGCCTAGGCAAGGCGCCTGGGCCGTACCCACGCGCGGGCTCGAGCACGGGCTGGGCCGAGCGCCCGACTGGGCAGCGCGCCAGCCTGGGCCGCACGTCTGGGTCGCGTGTCCCGCACGTTGGCCTCGCCTGGGCCGCGCGCCACCACCGACCATCGGTGGTCCTCCGTCACCTCGGATCTCGTGCCGACTTCAAAAGCTCGTATCTCCTCCATCCGAGCTCCGTTTGGGGCGATCTTGGTCTCGTTAGACTTCATTTTTCACCGCGAACCTCACTGTGGGCTCAATGTGGCTGAATCTTGAGGTGTCAAATTCTAACAATCTCCACGTCGACTCGATATTCGGCCTCTTCCAAACTTCAAGAGCTTCTGGATCTCCTCGCCCCCATGTCCTGGGGCAATTGCCTGCTGATCATGGATGGGCAAACATGGGAGTCGAGCCAGACTGCTCGATCTCATCTCCGTCGTATGCTGTGCTCCTCCTGACCTGAGACTTGCTTAGGGCATCATCATGCGGCAATAGGAATCTCACCTTGCGACGTCGCCTCTCGTTCTCCCGAGTCTCCTGTCTCATGCCCGATCCACCTCCACCTGGAGCTCCACCTCGCTCTGGGCTCCACCTGGCTCCCAAAGCTCCACCTCGCACTGGACTCCCCGTTAGGTAATAATGTCCTCTGCTCCCCTTCTTCCTCTCCAGCACAATCCTATCACCGCATAGCACCCTCAGGATTCCTCCACCAGCTACCATCCTGTAGCCTCTCGAATCCAGTCTGCTAAGTGAGATAAGATTCTATCTGAAATCGGGTATGTATCGGACCTCCCCCAATCTCCTCACTGCACCGTCATGTGTCCTCCAACTGACCGTCCCAATACCTCTGATCGCACAGCTCGATCCATTCGACAGATATACAGTGCCCTCACTGTTCTCCAGAGAGTCAAACTGTTCCTCTCTGCAACATACATGATAGGGGCATACAGAATCTAATATCCACTACTGGAAAGAAGTAGATACCTCGTCAGATATCTCCAGGACATCTCCATCTGAATCGTTGCCGGCCGTCGCTACAGCAGCCACCGTTTGATTTTGAGTTGAGGGTAATCTCTGGCTAGATGCCCCAACTCCTCACACTGGTAACACCTGATTTTGCTCAAGTCCCTCCTGGACTTGGACCGCCCTTGTTACGATCTCCTGTCACTCTGTCTACCGCCTCTTGCTCTTCCAGAAGCCACCAAAGCTGAGCTACCGCCATCTGAGCTCGAAGCTGGGTTCTCCCTCTTGAGAACCTCGTTCTGGAGTATCACCGCGGTGACCTCGTCCATCTTGATAGGGCTCTTCTCCACTAGAAGAGCAGTCACCAACGACTCGTACAAAGGGAGAAGTGACGCCAGCAAAACCAGCGCCCTGGTCTTCTCCTCAACATTCTCACCAACACTGAGGAGGTCGGTGAGGATCTTCTGGAAGTGGCTCAGATGCTCCTACACGCTCTGTCCCTTAGCCATCCGCAGTTGGTAAAACTGCCTCCAGAGGAAAAGAGTGTTGGTGAGAGACTTTGCTATGTACAACTCCTCGAGCTTCGACCACAACACCGTCGGAGAAGTCTCGCTCAGCACATGGATCACCACCTCATCCGTTAGGTACATGCGGATGGTGCTCACCGCCTGCACCTGTAGTCATTTTTAATCCTGCACCTCCATGGTGGTCGGCTTCTCATCGTACAAGAGAGCATCGATCAATTCCTGTTGGATGAGCACGTCCTTCATCCTTGCCTGCCATAAGGAGAAATTGCTCTTACCATCGAACTTGTTGATCTTCATCTTGATTATTCCTGTCTTCTCCATCTTCAGTCTTGCTCACCACCGCTGCAATCTGCGTCCTTATACCGCCTTGCTCTGATACCACTTGTTGGGTGGATGTCTGACCAGGACACCACCTCCCAAGACCTTTTCAGTACCACGCGATGCAGCAGGAAGAAAGAAGAAACAAAATAAAAACAATCAAAATACGTGGATCAGCTACAAAAGGGCTCGCCTCCACGGGGCATGCAAGCTTCAATATAAAAAAAAAATTTTACAAGAGGAGATCTCACCCTCAACCCTCGTACACCCAATTTCTCTCTCACCTGAAGTTTTCCTCATAAAAGCTCTCTCTCTCTTGGAAGACCCCCTGAACCCCTGAAGTGACTGACGTCCGCTGTCCAGGAGCCTCCTGCTCCTCTCACAGCATACGGTCTTCTCTCTCTCCTTCATGGGTTCCGCGCGGCGTCCTCAGCAAAAACCGAATCACCACCTTTCCTCTATGCGTCATAGGCCTTTTTAAAGGCTAAAACTTGTATTAGATTAGGATTCTCAATCTTAATCGAACCCAAACACAGCTAAAATAATCCGGATCAAGGCCCCAAACCATCAGATCAAGACGGGAACGTCCCTGGGCCCTCCAATCGTGCTCCGGTCTATGGAATAGTATCGTGAACCATGAGAAACGCATGGAAAACGCCCATGCGGTCCACAGGCCCAGCCGTGGACCGTCCGATCCATGATGGACCGAGGTACAGGCCCAGGCAAGGCACTTGGGCCTGGGCCGGCCCACGCGCGCGGGCCTACACCGCGCCCGCATGCGGGCCCGAGCATGGGCTGGGCCGCGTGCCCGCCTGGGCCGCATGCCCACATGGGCCGCGGCCCGCCTGGGCCACCCGCCCGCCTGGGCCATGCACCTGGGTCGCGCATCCTGCTCGTTGGCCCCACCTGGGCCGCGCGCTGCCGCCGCTCCGCCGGCGGCCCTCCGCCGCCTCGGGTCTCGTGCCGACTTCAAAAGCTCGTATCTCCTCCATCCGAGCTCCATTTGGAGTGATCTTGATCTCGTTGGACTTTATTTTTCACTGCGAACCTCGCTGTGGACTCAATATGAGCTGAATCTTGAGGCATCAAATCCTAACACATACACATATACATGTACATACATGGAGAGAAAGAGAAAGCAAACTTAATAATATATGGGGGGGGCCGGGGCGTGTGGGTTGTCCACTGATGTCAACTTTGAGTCTGACTAGATAAGTGCTTTCTCCTAGAGAAATCTGCTATAAGAGTTCGCACATGCACGGGATGCTTCAGTGAGAATCCTTCGATACTTAAGTTAGTCGAAACTTGAAAACAGAGAAGGAAGAAGAAAGAAAATGAGAAAAAAGTATAGGTACTATTTTCTATGGGTATGATTGCTTGCTTAACTTAGGATCTCCGGTCATCTTTTTATATAGAGATGGAGTTGTAGGCTATTACACCTAAATTCGGTAGGCCGTTAGGACCTAATGTTATAGGCTGTTAGGCCTTAATCGGATAGGCTATTAAAATTCAGAATCCGCCTACTAACCTGCAAATCATAAATGTTAGTCATAGGCACTAGTTGTCCACATTTTGAAAATCATTGGCCATTAGAAGATTTTGATGACCTAACTCCACCGTAGAGATGGCTGGCGGTTTGAGGCCGGTGTGACATTGGGTTGTATTTTTGGTTTGAATCTGAGGATAGTTGAATGTATAAAGTTATAATCTCTAGGATAGTGTTATTCAATATTCGGATCAGCTTCTACTGAGTTGAAGTCGGTCTTTGTCAGATCAATGTTTAGTTTACGATGGGTCGGCTGTCACTTGAAATCATTAGCTTGTATAATCTTTTTCTAGATCGGACTCACGATGTGGTTCAGGTTGTCTCAGTCTTCTGTCGAAGTGTAGAATTACCCGAATGACTAATACCCAACACTATTTTGAAATAGGATAAACTAGAAAAAACTATCCATTTGAGTTTAAACTTAAAAATAGCTACCCACTTAAGTTTCAAGTAAAAGCAGCTTCCCATTTGAAACATAACTTAAAAGCAACTATCCAAATAGAGATGAAATGACCTAATTACCCTTGTAGTTGTAAAGCAATACTATACTATTACAAAGTAATGCTATACTATTATAAATTATACTACACTATTATAAAGCAACAGTATATTATTGTAAAGTAATACTACAATAAAGGTATACTACTTCATCGTAAAGAAATACTGCATTAGTATAATACAATAAAGCAACACTGCATTATTATAATGTAATACTACTTTATTGTAAAGAAATACTATACTAATATCATACAATAAAGCAGCACTGTATTATTATAAAGCAATCATACATTAATATAATGTAATACTATCTTATTGTAAAGAAATATTGTACTATAATAATATAATACTTTAATATTTTAAAGGATATAAAAATATAAAAATCATTTCAGTCAAAATAGATAGTTATTTTTAATTTATGTTTCAAATAGATAGTTATTTTTATTCAAATCTCAAATGGATAGCTACTTTTAAGTTGAAAGTACAGATAAAAATTTATCTCTAATTTTTTATTTTAAATATATTAAAATATTTTTAAAAAATTATGATGAATTTTTTATTATCATTTTAAGATTTTTCGACTTTGGTGGTCGTGTGTCAAACTCCCGGGACCCACCGCACACCATTCCGTCTCCACGAGAAACTCGGTCGCTTGTCATGCTACGATCGGGTTTTTCCAAGCCTCTGGTTCATGCTATCGGACGTCCGTGCCGTTGCTCCTCGGACTCCAGGGACGGTCAGCCAAGCGAACCGAATGGTGGTATGAGCTTCACATGGAACTCGGTGCTCGACACTGCCTCCAAGCGTGGTTCACGGTTCCACCCAGCCGATCTCATGATCTCTTTCACATGATCCTATCCCGGACTGGAAGAATTCTGTATTATATACCATGAAAGAGACCCTGAGAGAGGATTCCATTAGAATAGTAGCTAAGCAGACCACGATGGAGTACATCATTGTGTATTAAATACGTTACCCATTTAGTCGCCAAGCTATGCTGGATATGGTTATCTCCCACTATTAAAGGATGTCAACTTCTTTAGACTTTACAAGACAACAAAGTAACGCCACAATAGGCTAAAAGTCTACTAACCCACTTCTGACCATAGTTAATTGCGAGGAACAGTTGGACGAGGTGCCGACATTTGGACCTTAGAATAATCAAGGAGACACTAACATAGGTTTCAAAAGAATTTATATAACTAAAAGTAAAAAAAACAGTGATACATTACTAATTAACTGGATGAAAATAAGCATAGGTGCGACGATAATTTAGAACATGTATCAATAGGACCAATATCAATCAAAAATATGGTTACTAACTTAAAATTGGTAAATTTTTTTTAAACAAGTGGTTATTTGTTATTTATATATAAAATTTAAGACATCTTTGTTTCATGATCTGAATTAAAGTTGGAGCCGATTGGAGTGGGAATTGAAATGCTTATATCCAATGATATATTTAGTTATCGTGATCGAAATCAATATTAGATGAAAATAAAATTTGAATATTATAAGAGTATAATGATTGAATTTTAGAGGATTAAGGTATTTTCATTCTCTTTGTAACCGAAATAGAAGTGATTTTTTTTTTAACAATACCCATTTTCATTCTAAAACCTAACACCCCTCCTCATAAATACACCTTTATAGTTAATCAAATAAAATTACAATATTCATGGTCTTAGCAGTTGATTGATTTTATGCCCGTACCACAGTACTATAGTTAGTATTCCTGATTGCCCAAAAATAATATAAAAAAATAGAGAATCAAATATTAATGTGTGTATATATATGTATAATATTTTTTTCCTCTGACAAGTTTAGTAACTTGCTACTAGTTTTTTTTTTTTTTTTTTGGGTAAAGATTGCTACTAGGCTTTCAACTCTAGCCCATGACTTGATATTTGTATGTATCAAAGACCTCATGCACTCTTCTTACCAAAAAAAAAACTCATGAAGTCATGTGAGATGTCTCAGCTTCATGGAAATGATCATGATCGCTTTCCTCCGACGATGGTGACCACCACTTGGGGTCGACTGGAGATAATGGCCGATCTTGACTCATTTGATTGGAGCTATTGACTCCATGAAAGCTAGATATACCATTTAACAGCTCACATGGACCTCCAAAGTCCAAGTCTGCAGTAAAAAAAATTATTTCATAGACTGGAACGGCATAATCTACAGTTAAAAAATCATTGAGTTACCCATGAGCATTAACTGAAGCCCCAAGCACAAGAACTTCTTTCCATTTGACTTAGAAGGATCCAAAACAATGCTGATATTAATGCACTGCAGCGTTCTTACCAATTGCTTCGTACATACCGAAACTATTATTGTGCAGTTTGCTCAATAAAACACTTATTTTGGAGGTTACTGATCAATTCGAAAGAGTCCCATCATGACAGCTGCAACATGGTCATCCTCTCTCTCCCTCTCTCTCTCCTAGTTTCCCCACAAAGGCAATGCTTTCCTCCTCTGGTTACCACAAGCCCATCTCCCTCTCCCTCTATGTGTCCTCTTAATGGCATCTGTCTCTCTGCTCTAAAGAGAGCCCTGCCATCTCTCCTCTGCAAGTCTTCCATTTATTTCCATCTGATCATCCTCTCAAATGTGCCTTAAATAACAACTCTCCACTACCCTCAACAAAGTCCACTTATCTACAGTCAACACTCTACTTGGTCTCCAAAGCATATACCTTTCCATCAGTTGCTCCCACTCCTTTCTCTCTCTCTTAGCTTTTCTTTTATCTTTTCCTTCTAAGAGCCATAGAAACTCCCCTGTTCACTCCTTCCTTTCCAAAACCCGAATTTTCAAACCAATTGCCAGTTTGCAACCACTACCTTCCTCTCCAAAACCCTCTCTTCTTAGAAAAACTTCATCTTTATTCCAGCACCCAACCTCCACTATCCCCTATATTCTGCCTTTCTCTCTAAAGATTGCATTTTTTTCCCCTAGTTCTCCCCCCACTCTCTCCTACTCTTTAGCTCTCTTCAAAAGATTGCAGTTTTATCTCAGCCTTCTCTTTCTCTCGCTCGCTCTCTCTCTCTCTCTCTGCTCCCCTCCAAAAGCTCTTATTTTTATCTCAGCGCTCAAAAGTCCAGGAAGAAGGAGAATGTCGCCGGAGTACAGCTCGCCGTTCCTCAACGACGAGCTCTCGAAACGGACGGTGATCTTCGGCCTCCACATGTGGGTCATTGTCGGCATCTGCGTCGGCGCAGCCTTTGTCCTTCTCCTGTTCCTCATCTCCCTCTGGCTCGCCTTCCGCCGCGGGGGCGCCACCCCCGCCCCCGCCCACAACCTCCCCAAGCCCTCCCGCCACCCCTCTTCCATCCCCGTCATCTCCAAGGAAATCCAAGAAATCCGCGTCGACCCCTCCCGGCCCCCCGACACCCGGCCTTCCCTCGCCCACGCCCTCCACAAGCCCCTCCCCGAGTCCCAGACCCCCTCCGTTTCCAACGAGCGGCAGGCCCTCCTCGTGCCGCCCGACGAGGAGAGCCCGATTCTGCAGCAGAGGATCCACATCGAGATTGGCAAGGACCATAGGATCACCTACCCGGAGCGCGGCGGCGCCGGCGCCGGCGCCGGCTCGTCACACGGCAGTGGCGAGAGTCGGTCGGTGGAGCAGCCAATGATCGCAATACCGGAGGTGTCTCATTTGGGCTGGGGGCATTGGTACACTCTCCGGGAGCTCGAGGTGGCGACCAATATGTTCGCCGACGAGAATGTGATCGGAGAGGGTGGGTATGGGATCGTCTACCATGGTGTTTTGGAGGACAAAACTCAGGTCGCTGTCAAGAACTTGCTCAATAATAGGTACCACCTTGCTCAATTTCCTTTCATCACTAACAAAAAGATTGTATTTTTATTGTATAATGGAAGTATCGTTGCTTTTTATATTCAATTTTATCAATGAAAGATAATATCTTGTTGGTGAATGATGCAAATGAAGAGTTTCTTATGTGTTGCTTAATTTATGGGACTCTGTTGCTAGGGGTCAAGCTGAGAGGGAATTCAAGGTGGAAGTGGAAGCAATTGGGCGTGTTCGACATAAGAATTTGGTGAGGCTACTGGGTTATTGTGCTGAAGGTGCTCATAGGTATTGAATCATTTCCACTTCTTTTTCAACCAAGGTTTTAAATTCCGGATGGGGCTGTCCTGGTGTTCCCATGGCTCTCGACACTTGCGGCAAGGGATGTTCCAAGATGTGCAGATCAGGATGCTGAGATGAGGGCAGGACGGTCTTGTCCCGACATATGGGATGGTATTCTGTCCCGGTGTCCTGCAGCATCGTTATCCCATCGGGATTCGAATCCTTGTTTTCAACATTTTTGCATGGCCATTTGAGAAGATCAGTCTTTTATTTACTCTTGGTGTTGTTTTGCTTTGTAGGATACTTGTTTATGAGTATGTTGATAACTGGAACTTAGAACAGTGGCTTCATGGTGAAGTTGGACCTTGCAGCCCGCTCACATGGGATATTCGCATGAATATTATACTTGGAACAGCAAAAGGGTACACCTTTTCTGCTGCTTACAATACTAGCTTAATTGTTTATTCTAATCCTGTTTCTTGATTTGAAATCCAAATGCTGCATGCAGTTTAATGTACTTACATGAGGGGTTAGAACCGAAGGTAGTTCACCGGGATATTAAATCGAGCAACATTTTGCTTGACAAGCAGTGGAATCCCAAGGTTTCAGATTTTGGGCTTGCCAAGCTCCTGGGGTCAGAAAGGAGCTATGTAACGACGAGGGTGATGGGAACATTTGGGTCAGTTTTTACTTCAAGCATAGTTCTTTTAGCTATCATATGTTTTTATTTATTAACATAAGAATTCTAAGCTGGTCATGAGAAATGAGGGGAATGTAATTGCTTGTTCCTGCTGCGGTAGTTATGTTGCTCCTGAGTATGCTAGTACTGGTATGTTGAATGAGAGGAGCGATGTGTATAGCTTTGGGATTCTTATTATGGAAATCATTTCTGGTCGAAACCCAGTTGACTACAGCAGGCCTCCAGGAGAGGTTAGTATGGATTTACTTTATACCAGAAGTTTGTTTACCGTACATCAAAGTGCATTTACTGGCATTGTATTGGAAGTCTATTTATCAAGCTGCTAGGAGTTTTTCAGATTAATCTAGTTGAATGGCTTAAAACGATGGTCAGCAATCGGAATTCTGAAGGGGTTTTGGATCCTAAATTGCCTGAAAAACCTTCTTCAAGGGCATTGAAAAGAGCTCTTCTAGTAGCTCTGCGATGTGTGGATCCTGATGCACAGAAAAGGCCGAAGATGGGGCATGTGATACACATGCTTGAAGTTGATGATTTTCCATATCGAGATGTAAGTCCAACTCACACCATTTGGTTAAATTCCGTTGCTAACTAAGCCCTTTGCACTAGAAAATTATTTATCTCTTCTCGGTGCTTCGGAGTTGGAAGTCATAGACCTGTCTGTCAATAATTCAATATCATATTTCTTATACTCTCTTGGCAGCCATGCAGCCTCATGCTCCAGTATTGAATTGTTTGCCCTCTCTTGGGGCTGGCCTATTGACCTGCGAGAACACACGTCTCTGAATTTTAAAGCAGAAAGCATCTTTAGTATCTATGTTTAAACTACTAGTTTGGTACCTTCTCTTGACTCTTGAGTATTAGAAGCAGTATGTATCGGGATGTTTTTCTTCTTAGTTTTGTCTCATTTACTGTTTATGGAAAGGCTTTTGAATTTTATGACCTGATGCCTAGTGTTTAGAAACTTAAGGATGCTAAACTTCGCATCTACTTGGTGTTCCTTTGGCACTGGAAGATGCTTACCTATGAATTAATATATAGTTTGCCTTTTTCATCACATGGAACATTAGCCTGTATATCATATGGAGTCATAAATTTCTCATGTCAGTCGATAATTTTCATTCCTGATGTCATAAATTGGAATTATGTTGTTGTATTCCAATATTTGGTCATCTAGTTAGCTTTATTGGTTCCTTCTCATGTGAAGGCTTTCTTTGATTCTTCTTTATACCATCGGTTTGTTAATTCTCTTTTCTTCTGCAGTGATCTTTGCATGTTAGCAAGAAACAAAATGCTACTCATGTCAAGGTAATTTCTTTTCTTGTTACCTCAGGAACGGCGCACTGGACGAACATATAGAGGCGGCCCTCATGAGAAAACAAATTTGTTAGAAAAGCCAGTAACTGAATCGGGTGATAGTAGCGGGTACGAGAGCAATACCAATGTCAATGGACCTTCTAGGTGGAGAAAGCAAGTGGATAGCTGATATGGTTCAATGCATATAACATTTTAAAGCATCAAATGATGATGTTTGAAAGGTTTGATCTCTCCCAAATTCCAGACTGAGCAACACTTTCAGAAGTCAACTCACAGGCTCTCATATCATTTCTCCACTTGCACTGGCTTATTCGTATGTCATGTTATAAGCTGTATATGTAATTCCAAGTTATCTTATACGAGATTAGTTTTGTGGAGCTTTGGCTATGTTCATTGTTCTGTCTGTTATTGTGTGATTCAGATAGCATGTTTATACTTTCTATCGCTAGTGAGAAAATTATGTGTAGTTAAAAGCTCTTTGTTTCTTTGAGTTCTGCTGTATTTTCAGTTTAAGTACATTTGGATAAATAAGACTTATGAATCGTAATCTTTATTTCGTTACTTATTAGCTTTCTTGCACGTCATCATTGGGGTTTCAGAATTTGAATAAATAAAAACATTTGCAATCCATGCAGGGCCTCAAAAAGCCTGGATGGTATGTGTAATTGTATATTAATCTGAAGACAAAGGGGGAAAAGCAGATTTTCATGTAGGAAGGCTTGTAACATTCCTTCTGCTTCATGAGTAATTCGGTTGAGTGAAGCTTGGGAGGTACAGAGAGATTTTCTTTAGTATTCACAGGAGTGGAACATGAGGCAGAATCCTGCTGCATGTTACCTGTTGGAGGACAAAATATTGAGAGACACATTGCATTACACCAGAGAACAACATTTACGCTACAGCAGATTGAAACCTGCCAACTATGTATTTTGCTGCAAATCTGACAGCAGTAAAGAAAATAATGAGACTGCATGATGGCTTGCTACATATGTGAGGACATAGTTATCTAATTTTGTTCCAGGAGGGGACACAACACTTAAAACCTCAGCGGCAAAAGGTTAAGCAAAAGCAGTTGGGGACCGACTATTTTGCCGTAAATCTGACACCACCATTATATTCCGTTCCGGGATGCACATACGGTAGTGCTGGGCGAGCCCCAATAATAGCGGGCACCATTTTTGAAGGCAACAGAGACTCTTTGTGCACCATGTGCACCACGGGCGGTGCAAAAAATTTAGCGTGGAGTGAATTATTTTATATAATTATTATTTTTAATATATATTTAATATTTATAATTTTATTTTTTATTTAAAATTTTATATGATAAAATATTTTTATTTTTTTAAAAAAATTATGACATTCTGTTGCATATTATGACTTTCTATACGTAGGATGTCATAATATAATTTAAAAAATTATGATATGCATATTATGATATTTTATGTTAAATTATGATTTTCTATATGCAAGATGTCGTAATATAATTTAGGATATCATAATATAGTATAGGATATTATGATATAGAAAGAGTATTTTATCCAATCATTTTTCAACGTGCATTTAATGCCAGCAATTTTATTTTTTCGTTTAAAAATTTTGAACGACGAAAATATTTTTATTTTTTAAAAAAAATTATGACATCTTGCATTATATTATGACATCACGTGGATAAAAATTATAACTTTTTGAACATAGAATGTTATAATATAGATATAAAATGTCATAATTTTTTTAAAAAATAGAGATATTTTCGTCATTCAAAATTTTAAATAAAAAAAAGCTATAGATATTGAATGCGTGTTGTAAAGTGGTGACTATGTAGATTAATCAGATAAGATGGTATATTTTATGTCAAATTTTCTATACTATCTGTGGTGCACAAAAATTTTTCTAAAAAACAATGATTTCTAAGGAAATAAATCGGTACCTCCAGCATCCTCCCTTGTTGTTCTCTGTGCACTCTTATAAGTGAATGCAGGTGGGGTTTCTTGACCTTAAGATATTAAGGTATGTACATTTATTGCATAATTAATGACCAACCTCTAAGTGAGTTTCAGCTCATACATTGAAGAGTCTTTTTTTTTTTTTTTTTTTGACATTAGCATGTCAGAATGGAAAACCACCCTACCTATCATTCTCTTGAAAATGTTTAAACCAGCATGACATGCATGGCCGTTGCCTTCAAGAAATCTAAATGGACTCATTTTTAGGGGTTTGTGCAACTAAAAGCTTGAAATTTATAAATTTGTTGGATGTCAAGTTCAATGAAGGTGTTTGATTACCATCTGGTGATCCAAATTGGATTACTATAGTGATTCTCATCTTAAGAGGTGTTTGGTGCATTACATAAATAATATTGCTATGATAATATGTTTGCAGAGGGAATATGATTACTTGATAAAATAATAAGAAATTCTACACTATAGTATTTGGTATGTACAGTAATATTGTTGTAAAATAATAAATAACAGATAATCCTATATTGCAGTATTTGGTATAAAATTTAAATTACATGAAAGATAAACTAATTTTTTCAAAATATCTCCATCTTTACTTATTGATTATTGTCTATTTTTTACTGGGACAATTTAATTTTGAAATTCAACCATTTTCAGTGACATCACCAACTGGAACTACCTATTATGTTTTTTTTTTTATTTTCACTAACTTGGATTACTCATAATTTATTTGATATAGATTTAACAACAACACCGTGAAAACTTAGAATAATCTAATCTCTAATGATTTAACAACACCGTGTTTAATATGTTATGTTCTGACGATTAAAAATCCTGGATATCTATAATAAACCTAGTTGGTATGTCATGGAAATTCAAAATAATTGACCATATTATACCAATACCACCCCTAATACATTTCATATAGTTTGCAGCTATAAAACAAAATATTCAAATAAATCATACAGAAACACATATAAATATAAATCAAATTTTCAAAACCTTTAATTCAGTACCAATTCAAAAAGAGCAAAAATCATCAAAAACTGCATGCCAACGCAGTTCCAGGGGATTATCAGACTTTCCCAATTACATTTTTCTCTCTCTTTTTTTTTTTTTTTTTTAATGAGATTATCAAATCCTTTGAAACTGGAAGAACCCTTTTTCCCCAAAGATCAGTATTTTTGGAAATAATTATTCTGCTGGATTGATGGGATTTTTTTCCCCAAATTTCGCTCAACATCACTATTCTGAGATGATCTTAGGAACTTATCCTCAAGGATGGGTTTTACGTCAGTAGGTTGGGTGGTGACTCTGGATCTTTGCCATGTAGGATAACTATAGGATCACTTCAAGATCGTGACAGCTGGGCATTCGCCAGTAGGTTGGGTGATGGACTAGTAGGTAGTCAGACCTAACCTTTTCCAGCTGGAACTGTTGTGTTGTGAGGAGAGTCATTGAGCCCCATCCAGTGCTGAATAATAGTGGAAGGTGCTGGAGATGAGAGTAGGTGGTGATCCATCTTCAGGAAGCCGATAAAACAGGTCCACTTCTTCAGTTGGCTCTCCTTCCTGTTGTTTCTACCTTGCCTTGCCTTAAGGATTCATTGGCATTTTGTTCATGCTTTAGCTGTGCCTACAACTTAATGTATCATGTCCTAAATTCAAGATATAATTGGCAATCGAGGAATATTATCCTCGATAACATAAAGCCTATCAATCATAACTAAAATTCATCATAAATAAATTATAATAAAATATTTAATCCCATCATTTATCAAGTAAATAAATTAAAATTGATTCAGAGCATCTAAATCCAAAACCAAATACTAAATTCATATCTCAAAATTCATAAATAGTTAACTACAAGTCAATAATCATCCAATCGATTAAGATTTAGCTGCAAAATCTCCAAATTCACTAATACGGACTTCAAGCTTGGATCATCTTTCATTTCTAACCTAATTCATCTTGACAGAAAAAAAAAAAAAGAATAAGCTACATAAGCTTAGTAAGTAAATTTTATACCATCTTATCCAGATTAAGCATAAGTTTATATATGCATCAATAAATTATTTAGAGAAGATGATTATCATTAAAAAATAAATTTTTTTATAATAACAAGATATCATAAATCAATCTTATTCTTGCATATACATAAATCATGCAATTTATATAAACATGATTTCCAATGCACAGCATAAATCAATTCATAAACCATGCTAATTTTATAGATAAGGTCATAAATCATTTGTCATTTTACCACATCATAATTCTTAATAATTTTCTCAGACAAAATGCCAAAGTCACTATTATACCCGTGACAGGGTCGTAATCGATAAAGTACTAACTGCTATTATTCTTTGGTAGGATCATATGCTAACTAGTAACCCACTAGTAGGATTATATGCCAACTATTATTATCTACTGTCAAGATCATATACCAACTACTATTATCTGCGGGTTAGGTTGTATGGATGCTAGCTCCGGATGTTGATTTTTTTCACTTTTAAGAGCCATATACAGCTATCTGAGAGTCTTTTTTTATATTTCTTAAAATAAGTATTCTTTATCATATTTCATTAAATCATATATTCTTAAATCATGCATAAATAAGATAATAAATAATTTTATAGAGCTTATGGTCTATAAATAATTTTTGATAGTAAAACAATCATGAAATTATTCTTTTCATAGCAAAACATAAATGTCATAAATATAAAGTTCATATTTTATTAACAAGTCATTCATATTAAAATATTCATGAAATCACTATTTTATGATAAATCATGATTTTTATAATATATATGTTCGATTCTTATTTTATAAAAATATAAAATAATTGATCTTATCATAAAATAATCAATAATTCAAAAATAAGTTAGAAGTGTCGGAGTTACTTCTTTTGCCCTAGCCTTTTAAACTTCACTAGATGAATTTATGGAACCTATTTAACATATTAAAAATATAATTAATTCTCCTATTCAATAAATTCAATCATAAAAAAAAGAAGATTGTAGATTAGATGATCGATCCAATAGGCTGCCTAGGCATCAGAGAAGTTCAAGGCTGCTTAGCCGAGGGTCAACATGGATCCATGAAATAAGGAGATTAGATCCGAAACTAGGGTTCATAGGTCTTCTTAGAGAGACTGGACACAGAGTTTTTATATCCCTCAAAAGAGGAAACCATGATCAAGATCATCAGGGATCATGCTAGAGTGACTCAATAGGGGTTAATAGTAATAAGATTCTATGAATATCCGACAAGGGCCAGACTAGAATCCAACAAACTGTGCATAGATCGACTTCGAGCCTCTTTTCTAAAAGAATTTCTTGGATTCATAGTAGGGGACACGATAGCGACACTGGGGTCAACTAATTGATCAAGATTACCTAGACATCTGGACCCTCAACTGATCTATAAAATTTTAAGAAAGAAAAATCCATAAAGAGAAAAAATTATAAAGAGAGAAATTTATAGAAAGAGAAAGTGGAGAGAGAAACTAAAGGAAGCAAGTGAAGAGAGGGAAGGGAGAGAGAAGAGAGAAATTCTCTCCTTTGCTTTTCTTTTTTCTTTTTCTTTTTTCCCCTCTCCCTCTTTTTCTCATTTTTTCTTCTCTTTTTTTTCCATGAAAAATAGGGGAAGACAACTCAGGTTGACCAACTTCCACAGTGGTGGCCTCCTGGTAGTAGCAGACCTCGATGGCTTTAGCAGCGGTGGTTCCGGCCCTCAGCATGGCCAGTAATGGCGACCGACACGATTGAAGAAGAGAAGAAAACAGAAATAGGGAATCAGACATTTACCATAAAATCCAGTGACCGTCGATCTTAATCACAAGCAATAGAGACAAGTTAGAAATAAGAAAAGAGAGAAGAAGAAAAAGTGGTCCTTATCTCATCTCCGATGAGAAATCGATAGTGATTCACCAAGGGACACTTGATGAAATCCAAGAAAAATCAAAGCACTCATGCCGGTGATTGATTGAAGCTTTGGAGTGGGATGATTAGAGGGAGAAGAAAGGATTTTTATAAACCCATTGCCAGAGTTTGATGGCCCTTCGAAATCCTTCTTCGGATGGGATAGGGAAAGGAGTGGACCCCCATCAGGAGTCCTCTACTTTACTTTTTTTGTTCCTTTTTATTTTGGGTATATTTTGGAAAAATTAGGTGATGGTCAGTCTAATGGACCAAGCCATCACATTTTATCCCTTCGATAAAAATTTTATCCTCAAAAGTTAACGTACATTCATTTTCAAACAAGCGAGGATGCTTAGTCTTTATATCATTTTTACCATACTTCTACTATGCTACTCTGATTTAAAATCATGCTTCTAAAACTCGACATTCTATACTAGTTTCTATCAACCCTGGCTTCCTCATTTAAAATGATACAATTCTTAAATAAAGTATTGATGAGAATAACTTTCTTAAGAGAAGAGATAGCATATAGTGACTGATTCAATTCTTCAAATATGTAGTTAAACTTTGAAGATGTAAAGAAATGAGAAAAAATCATAATCAAATAGTATATGAGCATCTAAGGAGTTAATTGGAATAGTATTTGTTACTATTTGATCACTTGCACTGGCATCTTGCTCAGTCAAAGCAAACACTCATGCATTCTCTTTTTGGTTCTTTAGTGGGTTTAGCAAACTTAGAGTTGTTCTTTTTATTAAGACAATCTTGCACCAAATGTCCCTTCTTGCTGCACTCAAAACATATTCTGAGTTTCTTAAAACAAAGCTCACTATGATTTCTACCACAATAATCACAAGTCTCTACTCCTCCTTATTAGAGTTGTTCTTTAAGTTTTATCTTGATCACTCCAAGTTTCTATCGATTTATACCTCTTCCTGTCTTTTTTTTTGTTTCGATCTTTAGTATCTAATTCAACTTTAAAGCTCATTCTAGTACATCATTGTAGTTGTTGAAAAGGTGAGAGGATAAATGAAAATAAATTTTATATTTTAGACCATGCTTAAATCTATTTACTTTGCTTTCAAACTCTATAAGCTGGAGGCAAAAATGGTCTAACTCGTTGAATTTATTTGCATATTCTAATACTGTTATATCATCTTTCTATCTTAAAACCAAGAACTTATTTTCCTTCACTAATCTTATTGATTCGGGAAAATACTGATTATAGAATAATTTCTTAAACTCTTCTCATGTCAGCTGCTCATCAACATTCCCATATGCAACGTTTATTGCAATCCACTAAAACTCAATGTTTCCTTTCAACATAGGTATGGCTAACCTGACATTTATATCCTTAGAATACTATAGGGCATTGAATATCTTCTCTATTTTTCAAATCCAGATCTCTATGACTAGAAGATCAGGTCCACCTTTAAATAGTGGTGGATTGAGCTTTTTGAACCTCTCATAATAAGACTTCAAAGATGCTGTAGGTTGAGGAGCGGCTTGTGTTTGCTGTTGTTGTTGAATAATCTGAGCCACCACTTGGCATACTCTAGTAATATCTATCTGAGTGGTTGGTATATTAAGAGCTTACTCAATCGATCGATTGACATTTCGTCTTGTAGTCATTCTTGCTTCTTTCCTCCTAGTAGTAAAGTTCACCAAGACTTTATCCTCCCCATTGCTCATCATCACTTATCAAAAATACTAGCATTAATCAGCTTTCTTAAATGAGCAGCAAGAACTTTAAGAAAACTTATCTACTGTCACTCAATTTAAACATGATCTAGCTAAACGAGATCTAATTATCTATTACTAGACTTTAAGTTCTATCTATGATTAAATCTATTACTTTGATACCATAAAATATTACACTCCAAATTTAGGACATAATATGACCATCCTATCGAGGAGTATTACCCTCTATAACATGAAGCTATCAATCGTAATTGGCTAAAGTTATCAAAAATAAATTATAATAAAAGGTTCAATTCTATCATTCATCATGTAAATAAATTAAAATTAGTTTAAAGCATCTAAATTCAAAATTAAATATCAAATCTATATTTCAAAATTTATAAATAGTTAACTACAAGTCGATAATCATCCAATAGATTAAGATTCAGTTGCAAAATCTACAAGCTCACTAGACGGACTTCAAGCTTGGAACATCCTTCATTCCTAATCTTATTTATCTGGACAGAAAAAGAAAAAAAAATGAGTTATACCAGTTCAGTAAGTAAACCTTACACTATTTTATCCGGATCAAGCATAGGTTTATACATACATCAATAAATCACTTAGAGAAGATGATTATCACTAAAAAATAAAATTTTTAATAATAATAGTATATTATAAATCAATCATATTTAGAGATGTCAATCGGTCCACCAACCTGCAAATCCAACCCGCTTAACCCACATGCAGGGCAGGTAAATGATGAATGGGTCATGGGATGGGGTGGGTAAAAAATCTAATAACCTGCTACGAGTATGGGGCAAGTGCGGGTTTATGCCAAACCTGCCGCGCCCGCCCTGCATATGTGGCAAATACTAAAATACCCCTATATATAATAAGGCATAGTTTTGACTAGGTCTAATTTGTTTTGGCTTCTTTTGGCCGTCAACTACACTATCATTTCTCCTTCCCATCTCTATTCAACCATTCTGTCCTTTTCCTTCTCTCAAACAACAAAGAAACAAACACCAACAACACACTCTCTCTTGCAGCCTCGCAACCAACCTACCACCGACAATGAGATTGATCCTCTTCTCTCCTTCCATTGAAAGTAAGTTGACATTAATTGTTGATTTTTGTCTCTATTTCTCTGCTTCCTTGAGATCAATTTCTCTATTTCTTCAAATATATCAGTTACAATTATTCATTAGATAAAAAATATTTTAGAAAAATAAAAAAATAGATCTGAACGAGCTTTTGGGTGATTTTGATGGATACAAATGAAGATTTGCTAAAAGAGTTTTTAGGTGATTTACCAAAAAAAAAAATAGTAGCGGAATGTACTTAATTAATTGATATAGTATTAGTTTTTGGTTTCATCATTCTATTATCTATAGATTGAAAATAAAAATAAATTAAAGGTCTTGTAAGTAATAGCTTTAATTATCACTTCTTGACAGTCATCTTGTAGTGAGCAATAATATTGATCAATGATTATTAGATTTTTCATTGAGTTGAATATCAAATTCTCAAATGTGATTTGTCGTGCATAACATTTGCCATTCTTCATGTGTATACATATGCAGAAAGAGAGAAAAAAAAAGTTAATTAATATATACTAAGAAGAAGACAAATTAAGGGTAAGTTGGTTTCTTCAAATGTTAAATTTTGTTTTGAGAAATAAATAAATACGAGTATATATGTTGCAAGAATATATTTGAATCATACTAGCAATTAGTAATTAATTACCAACCATGTCGTTTTGCTCATTATATTGTTTTGCTCTATTTTCATTTTTTCTTATTACTGCCGATTGCATTGATAGAATAGTATTTGCTCTGTTGGTTTAGTTATGAGTTCAGTATCTGATTGTCGTATTATTGCTAACTTATTATGCTCCACCATTGGTGTAAGGGAAATGCATGAGGATTGCTATTCTAACTTATTCCTATTCTAATTGGTTGACTGTAATAGAAAATGACTGGCATTTATTTGTTCGTCAACTCAACCAGTTATACATTAGACTTGAGTTATTTGATGTTTGCATGATGGTAATTAGTTTTTGATTCTTTATACCAGCAACTAATGTATATATTTATTTTATTGACCAGATTATAAAAGATGGCAATACCTTAAAGTCAGTACCAGTCTCTCTTCAAGTCCAGCAACACCAACACCTGAAAGCTCACAAATGCCACTACCAACTTTGGGAACAATTGCACCTATTGCCAATTCAAGTGAGGATACTGGAACACAAGTAACCAGAAAATTGACCTCGGAAGCTTGGAAGCATTTTATGAAAAAAAAATTAATGGAGAAGATAAAACTATTTGCAACTATTGTAGCAAAGAATATATAGCAAGATGAACAGATGGGACTTCACATTTGCTTAAGCATATAACGAAGTGTCCTAGAAAGGGTTCTCGAGATCTAAGGCAATATGTCTTGACAAAGTCAAGAACACTATTGATGGGAAAGTGATATCGGCAATTTCACCTTTGAACAAAAGGTTTTAAGAACTAAACTTGTCCGAATGATAATTGTGCATTAGTATCCTCTTGCAATGGTGGAGCATAAGCATTTTAG
Source organism: Elaeis guineensis (assembly GCF_000442705.2). Classification (NCBI taxonomy): domain Eukaryota; kingdom Viridiplantae; phylum Streptophyta; class Magnoliopsida; order Arecales; family Arecaceae; genus Elaeis; species Elaeis guineensis. The sequence continues at coordinate 13,635,684 of NC_025993.2, read as the reverse complement.
GGAGTTTGTTAGTAGTCTTTAGCCAATGTTTAAGTTTATTTCTAGGAACATTATCCAGAGTGATATTCTCAAGATATTTGAGATTGAGAAGGCAAACACCATAAGCTTATTGGAACAAATTGATAGTAGAATTGTCGTCACAACTAATATATGGACTTCAAGCAATGAAACAAGGGATATAGTGATTACACTCCATTTTATTGATGAGGATTGGAGTTTGCAAAGTCGGGCAATGAGGTATGCCTTTTATCATGTTCTCACTGTGTTTTTTGTGTCTCATAATTGTTTTTTTGCTATATATTTTATGGCTATTTTGTTTTTGCTATTCTCTGGCTGTTTTTATGGTTGTTTTTTTTGGCATTACAATTTATAATTTTTTGCTGCCTTATTATTTTGGAGATTTGTCTATCTGCCAACCCCTCACACAAGTGATATCATTTCTAATTATTTGTTGGATTGCTTAATGGATTGGAATGTGGATCGAAATTTGTCTATGATAACGGTAGATAATTATTCTTCCAATGATTCTGTTACAGCAAGACTTCCTAAAAGTTCACAATTTTGAAAGGCACATTGCTTCACATGGTTGTTGTGCACATATTTTGAATTTAATTGTCAAAGATGGTTTGGATGTGATTAAAATGAGTATTAACAAATTTATGATAGTGTTATTTTTTGGATTGCAACACCTAAGAGGTATGAAAAGTTTGAAGCAACAGCTAGACAATTGCCTATTCCATGTGAAAAAAAGGCTCCTTAAGATTACAAAACTCATTGAAACTCTACTTATCTCATGCTAGTACTGCTTTGATTTGTCAAAAGATTTTTGCTCGCTTGTATATGTGTGAGCTCAATATAAATGTTTGCCAGATGTGGATGAATGGTTGATGGCAAGTGATATTTGTGAAAGATTGAAAATTTTTTATGATGTGACCGTTATTTTCTGGGACTAAGTATCCAACTGCCAATATTTATTTTCCTAGGGTGTGTGAAATTAGGAGTGCTTTGTCAAAGTGGACCACGGACCTTAATAAGATAATTCGTAATATGGCATCCAAAATGCTTGAAAATTTTTTGAAATATTGGGATGAGATTCATGGAATTATGGGTGTTGCTACGGTTTTAGATCCTAGGTATAAGTTCCACTTGGTTAATTTTTACTTTAAAAAGATATATGGTGTTGATGGTCTTGTTGAAGTTAATAGAATTAAGAATAATTGTACTTAGACTTTTAATGAATATGAATTTACGACATCATATGGTAAAAAAGAAACCAACATGGATTCTTCGTTGGTGTTTTAGAGGAAATTAAAAACTCAAAATTTCCTCCAACCAATTCCAGCCAAACCTTTAAAGATGCTTAGTCCCATATTTTATTTTTCCTCCATTTTTCTTTAATGATTATTATCATTTTTTATTAATTCAAGATAAATACTATACGACTAATGTTCTGTCCGTTGGACCAATTAATGCTTTAGACCCCTTAATACCATGTTTAATGTGTGATTTAATATTGTATTAGAAGCCCAAACGGCTAGTCCATGGGCCTATAAATTGAGCTCGTGGTGGAGGGGTTGAGTATGCAAGAAAATACTTTCTCCCTTCTAATCTAAGTTTTTCCTCTCTTCTAAACCTTCTTCTTCCAATCTTTTCTTAACCGGTTTCTTTGATATTTTATCTGCTAAGTTGAAGTTTTTATCATTCTTTCTACGGTCATGCCTGCAGGAGAGGTCTCTGGCTGTATCTGGGGATGGATTTCTCGAGCTTAGTCCTGCACGAGGGTCGGAAATCACCTTAGAACAGTGCATTACACATCTCGGGTATGTAAATTTTAAAGTTTAATTTAATATCAATTTTTTAATAATATTTGTCAATTCATTTGGATCGTACTATGTCCTCGTGGGAAACAGATTTTATCACGGATCCCCAATAATCTAAGGCGAAGTCCGAATAGGAAAAGCATAATATAATTTTTTGTATGTGCTGAGTTTTTATTTTTTTGGTGATCTGGTTGATATTTGTTAGAACGTAACGTTTAGAATTTCTATCTTTTTCTTTTAACTCACAGAAGAGAAAGCTGTGTAAAACTAGTTACATCCTGACTCGGAAAGAAAAACATAACTTTACGAAATCCATCTGTGGGCTTTTATGTTGGCATTTGTAAAGCATGACTCTTGGGAACTAGATGTTCAAGACTATGACTTTCAATTTGAAGAATACAATTATGATACTCCTAAAACAAAAAATTTACATGTCATGAAGCTCTGCATTCAGAATATTAATCTTGATACTGGCGCTTTAATACTGATAGAGTCTCGTTTATAAACTCGAAATTAAAGACCACAGCAGTAATTACAACGACTGGGAGATGAAATAGGATGCACGAACATCAGAACCTCCCAGATTGGTTGAAATTACCTGATAACATTTTATTGGATAAATTAAAAGATAATAGAAAGTAGAGCCAATGCATATATAGAGTGAACCACGGACGCCACAATGACTTGCAAATGCAAGAATAATAACATTAATGAAAGAAAATCAAAATCAATTACGACGTTATAATAGATCAAAAATATGATCCGCACCAACTAATTCACATTTCATAGTTCTATTGTATCAAATGCCCGTCATGAACAATCCCACTTCAAATTTGAATATCTTTAACGCCAATTATCACCTTCAAGCACTGAATTTCTTATGGTTTTCTTTGTGCTCAGATGCAATAAGAAACACAAGTACTACCTAAAAGAATGCTAAAGCGTCGTGAACTCCCTGCCAGAACACTGACAAGAGGCCCCAGTATATCCATGCCTTGTCCACCATATTTCCTTGCTAGTATGATCTTTCCATGCTGGACCACCAGTGGTTCCATTCGAGAAGCTAGAAAAAAAAGGATTCTGAAGTCCCACCAAACTCGGATCAATGGTGTGCTTTATCCACTTAAGACTAATATAATCTTCTAGGATGTACAAATCCTTTCGCATATGATTGTTCACTCTAGTTGAATTGGAACTTGAAACACATAAATATCCTCCTAACTCCGTGATGGTAGCAAATGTGGATTTTGTGTAGCCTTCTGGATGAAGAATCACATCAAAAGTTTCATTCTTTATGTCAGAGGAAAGTCCAATTTCTGGATCTTCATCAGGATCTGTTTCAATTGTCCAATGTATGTTTCCATTCACAACAACAGGTACACTGCAGGACACGGAATAAGGAACATCTCCTATTGCCAAGAATGGGAACCTAAAGTAGAGATTTCATAGCTTGTAGTGCTACTTGCAGAGAAACATGTAGGCTGGGCAAGTCGGACCGCCTTATATTCGCCTGTGCTGATATCATACCCCAGACCTATGTTGGCAGCTATATTGGGTCTATACGGATGTGTTGAAGATCGCCGATGCTTTGCGTGGAGGAGACCTACGATAAAGTCCTCTGCAAGAGCCCACTGTGATCTGGACTCTCTAAGAGCAGCAAACACTATACCCTAGATCGCTGCGCACCAGGAACCCTGCAGCGGCGATCTAGTTTGCATCTCCCTCACTTTCAGAGACCTAGAACGCATCTCTAGATCTGATCTTCCACTCCCAAGATCCTAAGAATCAGGGCTAGAGATGTGATATTTGGGGCTATCAGATCTGAACTGAAATCGTTGATGAGGAGTCCTTGTTGGACTAGGACTTCAATGGCAGCATATTCCAAACCGCGGTTTTTATTTGTGCACTCCATCTTGGCCCCTACGCACCTCTGATCTGAACCAAATCAAACCCCAAACCTTCCTATGAGATCACCTGCTCATCTTCCTGAAAATTAGGGTATTGGGATGTCCAAGAACTGGAGCTATACCTCATAAGAGAGAGACCCTGCAGCCTTCTGCAAAACTGTAGCTTTTACCCGTCTTCATCTTATTCTTCCTCTCCCTGAACTCTGTCAATATCAGATCTAAAACCTTCCATTCTAGATCTGAAAACATCCTTCTTCAAGCCCCCAACAAGCAAAGAAGAGGGGGCATGGAGACTTGGGAGATGGAATCTTGGGTGGCCACACAAAGGAGGCGACCACATGATGGGGCACCCCGTCCGTGGCTCCTCTCCTGATCTCCGAAGGCTTGGGAACACTACACATGCGCCAACAGGATGGTTGAGAGAGTCCTTTGGAAGGGTTACAAATACGCTGAAGCTGGAATGCCATAACTTACATACACATCTGAACTTCAGGACTGATCTTACAGGAAGTCTTGAGAGTATGTTAGCCATAACATCATCAGGGATGTGGATTGCTCCGTCTCTTTCTGATGGCTTTGGCTTTGAACACTTCTCCAACACTCTTCTTTTGCAGTATGCTCATGGATCCAATGTTCTGATCCTTTCTAAACCACATGACATTTCTGAAAGTCTGCATTCAGGGTTCTAATAACCAGTGAAAAAATATAGTTACTTATTACGGCAAAGAACATTTTCTTCATAATTTTATGATAACTTTATTTGTGCAATCTCGTTTGTAGAAGTGCACCAAGGCCTGCGAGTTACAAGATATCATAAGCATGAAAAATATGGTACAACAGAGAGGTGCATTAAGCTTCTTATGTTGGTGAAAGTGGGGATGGATTGGTCACTACAAAGCCTTTGCATATGCCTAATTAGAGTAATGCAGATAACGTCATTTATTTTAAATCTATCGTAAAAATTGACTACAGCATGCAGTTGAATGCGGAGGAGGAGATTGGGAAGAATATATTTTTTTCTTCACATACCATAAGGACACATCATATCTAGACATCAGAAGGTTGATATGAAGTTAGATTCACTACATAGATTATGTTTGATGGATCACCAGCTAATTATATAAGTTCTATACTTTATACTTGATGTATCACCGCCTACTAATCTATGGTCTGTATCCATTCAAAATAATTATAGAACTCACTTGTGTTTTTTCTTTCGGCAATTTAGATCCAAATAATAGCGTAGGCTTGTTTGGTAGCATTATCTTTTTCTGCTTTCCTGCAAGCAATAGGAAGAGCGTGGTGGTTGATGGGATGGGGTTTGTGCTGTCGTTTCTTTTTACAAGTATCATAAGGAGATTGATTTATTCTTGATAGCATTTGCACGAGAAGCTTGTTACTATTTTGTTTCTATTTTTCCCTTTCCTCCAAAAGTAAAAAAATATTATTCCATCTAATTATATTTTTGTTAGAAAAAATAATATTTTTTTCGGAAGCAGGACCCTCGGGCCCTGCTTTGCGACCCAGGCGTTGATAGGCCGAAGTCCACAATACTCCGCGGGTTTCCCGCATTCGATGTTCTTCCATGTCTTTCCTAACTAAAAACAAAGTTCTTCCATACATTCCCAATTCTCATTGAAGATTTGGATCTCTGGACTATAAATCAGATTAAAGCATCGTCCCATATCATTAAACTATCTGCCATGTATTGCATTTCAACCTATCCGGCCAACCAAGGATTCAAGATTGATACTGCATTCGAGGCTATCAAAGTGCATGACTTTCGGTATATAACTAGCTTATAACGCCATCCAGTGCATGGGATGTATTTTTTTAAAAAAATATTTTATTTTATTTATTTATTTTATTATATCTAATATATATATTTTAAAAATAATTATAATAATAAAAAATATTTTGCATACAGCGTAGATTATAAATTATTAGACAAATCTTATGATAATCGATATCAATTCTTTAAATATGAAAGACAATTGATCGTTTGTAATTAATAAATACTATCTATAAAAAATAGTTTGTAATTAATCCGTAATGGAGGATAACTATTTTTTATTTAAAAAAAATTCAGAAATCTCAACAGTAGAACCCATGATCCTTCTTCTTCTTCTTTTTTTTCCCCTTTTTTCTTTCTTCTTTCTTTCTCCTTCTTGTCTTTTTTCACAGAATGAAAGATCCATCGCCCCTCTGATTTTGAAGCAAGAAAAGGTCCCTCCGACTGGATGGCGCCTATGGTCGGAAGAGCAAAATACGGCAGCACAATTAAAGGATTTCGATCTGGTGATTGGCAGTAGGAACGGCGCCAACAAAGATCAATAAAATCATGAAAAATATGGGAATCCTGGAGACTAAATTTTTTTAAAAAAATCCGATGATTACTGATTAGAATCAATGGTCCATAGACTAAGATTGGTAGAACAAAAGATTAGTGATGCAAAGATATTTAGTATCACCGTGAAGTCAATCTTGTTAGTAGGCTATTCTGAGCAGTTTCTTTTGCTTAAGTTAATTCATTTAATGGATATTTTTTCTCTGGAGATCTCAATGGGATTTAATTCAGCAAATTATACAAAAGATTTTTTTTTTTTCCTGTAAAGAAGATAAAAATGAATTGATGAACTGTACCATCATAATCTTCCATCTTCCAAAAACCAATTGATCGCTGAAAGGACAAAAAAACTTTTTCCCTTTATAAAACCGGCCACTTTGCCCAAGGCTTGCACTAAACCTAGGGTAGGTCGGATAAGACTGGGCCGCACCTCTATTCGAGCCTAGTCCAAAATATATTTTCGGACTTTGAGCCGGGCTCAGGCTCAAAAATTTTTTAAACTCATGGCCTAAGCCCAGCCTGAGCCCGGGCTGGCCCAAGCTTGAACCCGAGCCTGAGACCTGGCCCGATCCCCTCCC